>NC_073695.1:178835348-178947021 GCF_029784165.1 Wyeomyia smithii
AAACTTCATTAAAAAAAGTAATAGTTCTCTTTCGCTACGCAAGACGACATTGCATTGTGCCCCTGAATTTCACAATCGTTTTAGAGAAAGAAAACAAAAAAAACTGAACTGCCCCAAAAAGCGTCAAGCAGCGCAAAACCTACCTCTTATTATTTTATCATCTGTCGCAAAATAGAACTGTCACCGGTTGAAATTCAAACCCTAAATTGGTCCAAATAATGGCGTCCGTATTGTGTCAGCCGACCGCAAAAACAGACGACATGGGTAAACCATTTGAACTTTAATAACACGGCAACAAGAGAAGAATAGCAGATTGCGATTACATTTGTCAACGAACGTAGATCTTTGAAATTGATATCCTTGTGTGCACTCTGCTTTTTTTGTTCCTATTCTGCGCAAATTGCTTCTTAGATATTAAGCGACATTTTTTTTGTTTCTTGCTTGTTCTTCTGCTGGGAAATAATGCTCGACAATAAATCCACAGCATTATTAGTTCACTTATTGTTTCGAAACGATATCGTCGATATTCCACAAACACTTTTTGCCATCATTGTTGCAGTTGCAAACCAGTTCAACCTTTCATAGAAAATGTACCACTGAATTGATGTTTCCGTTTGCATTTGTAATATGTCATTTTGACATTTAATTTTTCACAATCGCATGAAAACTTGTTCATTCTACGTTCAACTCAGTCCCAAATCTGCTTCCTGAAAATTTTATTCAGTAGTCATCGAACGTCTTCCTCGTTCTCTGTAGTTCCAGTCACCTTATTCTTTACGTTCGAAGTTTGATATGATTGGAAATGCTCGCCCTTTTTGCAGTTAGCTGCTGATTGGTCGGTTGTCTGGAGCTGCTAGTTGCTGGTTTGCATGTTCGAAAACTGTTCTCGTAAAATATGACCGTAAATAGCATTTCTCCATAAGCCAAGAAATAAATTGCAAACGATCATTCACTGAGCACGACTACACGCGGTCCGTTCGTCCATCCGTGTCCCGTCGGTTTTATTTTAACTTCTTTAGGTAACTTCGCGGAGTCTCTTTGCGGGCACCGATGGTGTGAGAGCGATATAAATATGATATGTATAAATTGTTTGGCATTATATTTTATCGTATGATCTATGGGGGAGCAAAAACTTGTTTACAGAAGCGTTGGCGAATAAAAGCATCTGGGCGAATATCAACTCGAATAGCCCAGAAGAGTCGCTGTTTGACATGCAGCTCAGAAGCTTCCAAACCATCGCTAACAATTCCCGATAGGGTGAGCGTACGTTCAAAGAGCTCGAGCCGGTCGCCAAATAAAAAAAGATAACAAATCTAGAACGTAACTGAAATTGAGAGAGGGATAACTTCTTAGGCAAAAACAAAACCTAGATAAATCAATCACGTTCCAAGTTACTCAAACTGGAGAAACATTTTTGTTTATTTGATAATAGGTAACATTTCTGTTTCAAACTCAATGAATAAATTCTACTAACCCAATAATATGTTCTCGCGTTCGGGATCGGTATCTACGCAACGACAGCCGGTGGGGAATCGAACAAATAGCGCAATCAAGCCGAAATTTGTGGGGTGGCCATTCTTTGCTTATTTGGATAAAACATGCATGCATTTGCGCTTGGAAAATGTTGGCACCGGTAATAAACCGCCCAGTTTAGAATATTGAGATCATCAAAAAATTGAAAATTAAACAAGTGATATTATTGTGCTTGTTTTTGTATGGGGACTAGCTCGAAAAATATGATGGATTTTATATGTTATTAAGAAAATATATGCGAATATATTGAACACAGTGTACACCGAACTAAACAAGATTTGGATTAAATATTCCAAAAAGTAAGTGCAGAGTATAGAAACAAATAAAGAATTTTCAACATTTTTAACTCATGTTTCTTTCGCGTCTCTTGAATCGTTTTACGTAAGATTTTGGACTTCAATAACTGTGCCAAAAGTAAATGGATTTTCATGATTTTTTAACCAATCTGATCGTATATTTCATAAGATTAGTATGATGCCTATGATAAGACATAGCCCAAAACCGCATGTGATAAATTATCGAAAAAAATTGAAGTAGTATTACCGCGACAATGCACCAAGCTCGTCAGAGCACGCTATGCTCGCACGTCGTATTTCTGTGACGTTAAAAATCAGATACTGAAAGACAATGCAGATCGTGTCTATCCAACTAGATCTAGTTGTAACTCCAAAAGATGTGCCCATTCAAGGCATAGCTAACAAAGCCGTTCCGAAGAAAAGCTGCCCCCATTGTGCGGCTGCTGCAACTTACCGTTTATCCATCTAAAATTTATTGCTATTTCGGGCAATAATGTGCACGCTTAGGTGTACTTGAATCGCCCATAAAATTTCGCTTTTCTACCCACGCGAATTACCATCGAAACAATATTTCAGAAAGCTAGCTCAATGAAGGCACACTGGAAAACGGGAGCTATGAATTTTATAACCACTCACGCGATCTACACCGCGGCAAGTCAAGTCCGTGGGATGTACACCGCAGGCATTGCCAATACTTCATAGCTTCTGGCGATGATAGCTTGCCACGCTAAGGCACGCTTAGTACTAATCTGGGTTACCGTGAGGGGCCTAGAACTGCTGGTCATGCTGCAACAGCTACCTAATATGTCTATCAATTCAATTTTATTGGATTGATATACCGAGATTTTACATCTTTTACGGTCAATTGCCTCTTTACTTTTTATTTCACACAGCATTATTTCATTTTTTCAGCAGAAGCGCATTTCAAACCAAATTGCTTCACAAAACGAATTATTTAAAAAAAAAAAAATCGATTTCATCAATGAAATGTAGTCTGCCATAAACTAACTTAACATGTTGGTCACTCTACCGATAGAGTATGCATTATACAAAAGATCGTGTATGACACATTATCCGTAAAACATATAAAACGATCCGATTCTCACGGGCTGATTCATTCAGACTTTGCAACAACTGATGCTAATTTATTCCCGTCATGATTGAGTCAAATTACCTTCAGAGGAAAAAAAGAATATTCAAGCCATGTACTAATGCATCCAGTGGTGCTGGAGCGGGGAGTGCTTTGAATTTCAAATCAATTCAATTCCAAAGTGAGTTTTTACCTTCCAAGACATTGACCCAAAACTAAAACGCCGCTCCACTCGCGTGGTTGACAATTCCTTGAAACCGTCCCAAATGGATTGCGGAATTATTCCGTTTTAGAGCTAGCAATGTTGCGCACGTCCATCACTACACACATTCAGATTGTTGCAAAATGTTGGGAAAACCGCAAATTACCCACTAGAAAAGAT
This sequence comes from Wyeomyia smithii, assembly GCF_029784165.1. Taxonomy (NCBI): domain Eukaryota; kingdom Metazoa; phylum Arthropoda; class Insecta; order Diptera; family Culicidae; genus Wyeomyia; species Wyeomyia smithii. The sequence continues at coordinate 178,838,650 of NC_073695.1, forward strand.
GTGATCTTCCAATTCCACGAACTGTCAGCCGTAACGAAAGCTCATTAATCAATAATTATTTTACAATACAAACACTGCAGGGAAATGCGGAATCAGCCGCATAGTAACCGACCACACCACACTTGGCACATCATCTATCTTCTGTCAGGCAGTGATTGCGGATGCATATGAACGCACATTACCAGCCATTTGAGCGCTGGTAGAAATATTGCTTGATTTTGAACGCAGACAAGGTGACGACAAATAACAAAAACATGAAAAATGCCACGAACAGTCTTGTGGTAGGTTAGAGACGATACAATGTTTCACACACATATTAGATCCGTCAGATGAGTGTACTCTTCAACAAAAGATAAGTTCAGATGGGTTCTCGTTAGAGGAAATAGTTGAAATATTTTAACGTTGTAATTAGAGAGTACAGAGTAGCAATCACACTTCATTTTCATGCAGAGCTCCTAGTGGTTGGATCTCTAATATTTTGACAACAGTTTGTTTTGGAATGTGCACTCTAATTGTTGAGAAGTTCGTCATGATGTATTTTGCCCTTTGATAAACAAAACAATGGGTTCTAAAATGTCAAGCAAAGCAAGTTCCGATTCGGAACTTGACCTTCTGTTTCTTTATATACAGACCTCGCAGCCGACTGTTTAGTGTACAGGACAATTGCGGGGCTAGCGCTACGATTCTACTGACACTATAAGTGTCTCTCAAGTCGAGACTCGAGCCTACGACGGTTGGTTCGTTGTATGTACAGTTTCTATAAATCTTAAATATTTACACAAACCAATATTTCTCACTTCAGTAAACGATGCCTTACAAAGATGATAAGTTTCCACCAACTTTACTTTGCCGACCCCAAACTCAAAAGTTACAGAGTGTAACAATGATAGGAGATGTTCATTATGACGTGACAATGAGTGTTTTCCGGACCGGATATGTCTAGCTCGCATAAAATATTCCTACGACCAGAATAAAGTTTAATTCGGACAAATTATGTTAGCACTTGGGCCGGGTGCGGGTTTGAGCAACGATAATAAAACACACCCCGGTACGGGTTGAATTTTTAAAGAGACCTTCAGATTGAATTTTTTACGTATGACCCAAGGTCATTAAAACATGAAACAGATAGGATGTGCTTTCTATTTTTCCATCCATATCATTTCTCATTGTCATTCTACGACTAATATGAGAGAATTATTATAATTTTCAAGGCAATTTGAATCTTATTCCTATGTGTCTTCACGACCAGTGAAAGTTGAAAAAACGGCAATTGCTATTTTAACTATATATAGTTATTTATTTTACAGTTTTTTCTATATCTAACAATTGGACAAAAATAATTTTGCGCGAAGTTTGAATAAGTAAAGTATAGTAATCACGATTGACCATCCAAAACAATGCAATATTTATTTGTTTATTGCATTATTTCAAACTGCTGCTTCTTCTTCAAGTTGTAATAAATTTAAATGAGAGTAATTTTAATTACACAGTGCAACAAACATTTGCTTTTTGTTCTGCCTTGGCTACTAGAGGTATGATTTTTTGATGTGTTTCAATGCAAAAAAATTTCTCCGAGTATGAACCCATTTCACCTTGAGGGGCAACAATAACGCCTTTCCGAATTTTTGAGCAATCGGAAATTTCTAATGTTTTTTCGACGCCAAACATCGAAATTCCAAGCGTTTGATCACATAATAGCATTTACTCATCCATCTTTAAAAAAAAAAAAATAAAAAAAACAGATCTTAACCCTTTACTTCGATCTTTTCCCTGCAAAATGAATGAAGTCCTACTGTTACATTCTAATAACTATGGTTTTTCATTTTTTATAATTACAAAAAATCAAGCTTACAATCCATCGTTTTGGGGTTAACGGGTAGTGGCAACTATATTGCCACCATTTTTTTCAAATGATTCAATAGTTAATTTTTTAACCGTTGATCTTAATTTTTTGATCCGTTGGCAACACTGTTAAGTGCAGTTCGCTTTCAAGTACCGTGTATTATTTTATTAAACATTTTTTTCCGTATCCCTGTGTAATATTAGTTACTAGTTCGTTTCGCCGTTTTTTTTTTTCTTCATCTATAGTTTATTTGACACGGCACAAATACAATTCAATGTTTAACGGCGCCAATTATATCTGGTAGCTTACTTTCTAAAGTATCTTAATAACTAAAAGCAAATTTTTTATCCTCGCTGCCGACTACGAGCTGAAACTAAATCTAACTTAAAGCTAGAATATTTTGCATTAAAAGCACAGGTTTGCTGTTTGATGGTTTTCATTGCCATAGGTAAGCAGCATATTAAATTTGTTCCGCTGCTGGGCCAAGATATTACGGACTGGCATATTGGGTTGTTTCCATCGGGCCTTGAGAGTATCGTGCGGGTCTGATTGCTGTTTCCGGATCCGGGGTCTTAACGTGTTCTTGTCGTTTGGTTGGATGTAGGCGGAAGGGGTAGGACTAAACTGGGGCGTGGATGGATTTCAGGAAAACGTATATAAGGGACATGTAGGATAGGTCACGGCTCGCCAAGACATCACGAACAGGAACAGCCGGCTGCCTACCTTAGGCCTGCAGGGAAGCTATTAATCTAGACCTGGCGTCACGGTGTACAGGGCATGACCATACAACGTGCTCTATGTCGTGATAACCTTCACCACAGGCACAGATACCACTTTCCCCGAGCCCAACACGACGGAGATGCGCGTCAAATCTATAGTGATTGGACATAAGCCGGGACATCACGCAAATGAAATCCCGACCTACATTCAACCCCTTGAACCACGGGTTCGTCGATACCTTGGGGATTATGGAATGTAACCACCTTCCCAGTTCCCCCTTGGTCCAAGAATTTTGCCAACTGATGATCGTATTCTGACGTACAAATGCGAAAAATTCATTAAAGGCAATTGGTCTTTCATAAATATCACCGTTTGTTGCGCCCACCTTAGCCAAAGAGTCCGCTTTCTCATTACCCGGTATCGAGCAGTGAGAAGGGACCCACGCCAAGGTAATCTGAGTAGATTTTTTGGATAAAGCACTCAGATGATCCCGTATTTTGCCCAGGAAATACGGAGAGTGCTTAACATCTTTCATCGATCGGAGAGCCTCAATGGAACTGAGACTGTCCGTAAAGATGAAATAATGGTCCGTGGGCATTTTTTCGTTACGGTTAAATTGTTATTGAAGATACCGAAGCCAGTGGACCCATCAAGAAGTGATCCGTCAGTGTAGTACATATTGTCGCAGTTGATGTTTCGATATTTATTGGAAAAAATTTTAGGGATCTGCTGCACGCGTAAATGATCCGGGATTCCACGAGTTTCTTCTATCATGGATGTATCGAAAAACACAGTAGAATCAGAAGTATTTGATAAGTCGACACGATTTGGAATATTCGACGAAGGGTTAATGTTTTGGGACATGTGATTGAAATACAATGTCATAAAACGGGTTTGAGAATTAAGTTCGATTAACCTTTCAAAATTTTCAATCACGGGACGGTTCAAGACCTCACATTTGATTAGAATACGAGAAGACAGGCTCCAGAAGCGGTTTTTCAATGGTATTACTCCAGCTAAGATCTCCAAACTCATCGTATGGGTCGATTGCATGCAACCCAAGACGATGCGCAAACAACGATATTGTATTCGCTCCAGTTTGATCAAATGTGTGTTTGCTGCGGAGCGGAAGCAGAAACACCCGTACTCAATAACAGACAGTATCGTTGTTTGGTGAAGCCTTATAAGGTCTCCTGGGTGGGCTCCCCACCATTGTCCGGTTATTGTACGAAGAAAATTCACTCTTTGTTGACATTTTTTCATCAGATACCTCACGTGACAACCCCAGGTGCCTTTAGAGTCGAACCAGACACCAAGATATTTGTGTACCAAAACCTGAGAAATCGTTTTACCCATTAATTGTGTTTGAAGCTGAGCAGGTTCATGCTTCCTAGAAAAAACTACTATCTCAGTCTTCTCCGGAGAGAATTCGATACCTAGCTGTAAAGCCCAAGCAGACAAATTGTCCAAGGTATCTTGCAATGGTCCTTGCAAATCGGCAGCTTTGGCTCCTGTAACAGAGATTATACTTTCGTCTGCAAGTTGTCTTATCGTGCATGAATTTGCCAGACATTCGTCGATGTCATTTACATAAAAGTTGTAAAGAAGGGGGCTTAAACATGAGCCCTGGGGAAGACCCATGTAGCAAATGCGAAAAGTTGCCAGATCGCCGTGCGTAAAATGCATGTGCTTTTCGGACAACAAATTGTGCAAAAAATTGTTCAAAATTGGAGAAAATCCTTGTCGGTGAAGTTTACCCGAAAGAATGTCAATAGAAACGGAATCAAAAGCCCCCTTAACGTCCAAGAACGCAGACGCCATTTGTTCTTTGCGAGCATACGCCAGCTGAATATCTGTTGAAAGCAACGCAAGACAATCATTCGTCCCTTTGGCACGGCGGAAGCCAAATTGAGTATCTGATAGTAGGCCATTTGATTCGACCCAATGGTCTAAACGACGGAGTATCATTTTTCCATCAATTTCCGGATACAGGATAGCATTGCAATCGGCCTATAAGAGTTGTGATCAGAAGCTGGTTTCCCTGGTTTTTGGATGGCGATCACCTTCACTTGCCTCCAACCCTGCGGTACAATGTTTTGCTCCAGGAACTTATTGAACAAGTTCAACAAGCGCCTCTTGGCATTGCCGGGTAGATTCTTCAACAAGTTGAATTTGATTCTATCTAACCCAGGCGCGTTATTGTTACAGGACAGGAGGGCAACTGAAAATTCTGCCATCGTAAAAGGTGATTCTATCGCGTCGTGGCCCGGAGACGCATCGCGAACAATGTTTTGCTCAGGAACAGAGTCCGGACATACTTTCCTGGCAAAATCAAATATCCACCGACTTGAAGACTCCTCGCTTTCGTTGACCGTTACGCGATTCCGCATTCTTCGGGCTGTGTTCCAAAGAGTGCTCATCGATGTCTCCCTCGACGTCTCGTTCACGAACCGACGCCAATATCCGCGTTTCTTTGCTTTAGCCAAGCTTTTAAGCTTGGTATTAAGCTCCGAATACCGTAAATAGTAGCAAGGTATACCTCCCTTCTGGAAGGCCAAAAACGCGTCGGATCTTTGCGTGTAGACATCGGAGCACTCTTGGTCCCACCACGGAGTGGGAGGCCGTTCTTTGATCGTTACGCCGGGATTTTTCTTCGTTTGGGCTTGCAACGCGGCGTCGAGAATCAAGCCCGCGAGGAGGTTGTATTCTTCAAGTGGTGGATGATGTTGAATCGACTCGACCGCTTTTGAAATCATTTTCTAGTATAACTTCCAATCGACATTCCGTGTGAGGTCATACGGAATGTCAATTGGTCGCATGCGAGCTGACCCGTTTGTAATTGAAATAAGAATAGGCAGATGGTCGCTACCGTGAGGATCGAGGATTACTTTCCATGTGCAATCCAACCGTGGCGACGTCGAACATAAGGATAGATCCAAAGCGCTTGGGCGCGCTGGAGGTTTCGGGATACGTGTCATTTCACCGTTGTTTAAAATAGTCATGTCGAAGTCATCGCAAAGGTTATAGATCAAAGAGGAGCGGTTATCATTGTAAGGGGAACCCCAAGCCACACCATGAGAGTTGAAGTCTCCCAAAATCAAACGTGGCGAGGGAAGAAGTTCTATGAAATCAAAGAGCAGCCGTTGCCCAACCTGTGCTCTGGGAGGAATATATATTGAGGCAAAACAAAGCTCTTTACCTTGTATTGTCATTTAACATGCGACAGCTTCGATGACTGGAATCGAGGGGAGGTTAAAACGATAGAAAGAATAGCACTTTTTAATCCCTAAAAGTACTCCTCCATATGGGGTGTCTCGATCAAGGCGAATAATATTAAAATCATGGAAGTTGAGATCAATATTTGAAGTAAGCCAAGTTTCACAAAGGGAAAATGCATCGCATTTGTTTTTATTTATCAAAACTTTAAACGAATCAATTTTTGGTAAAATACTTCCACTGTAAGACAGAGATAGAATCCTTAATATACGCAGTTGAATTAGGCATCGAATGATACAATCGCTGCAAGGAGGGGCCATTGGGCAGTCAACTGCTTCAAAAATGATCTAACTGTTGGGAGCAATGCTGTAATAAAAATTTTAATTGGATCGGGTACATTGAAATTTTCAAAAATCCAGTCCACAATGTCAGAAAATTTCACTAATCCATAGTTTGTTTCATCAACTGGATGTGCTAAAGGAACAACTGGGGTTTTAGATGTTCCTGGCAGTGCTGGGAACTCCTTCTGGGACTTTAAATTTACCGCCGACGAGAGACATGGACCGCAATTGCTTACAATCCAAAATCTTCGCCTGTGTTTCGGTATTTTTGAAGCAACCGGTTGCGCTTTTTTGGATACACTCGACAGACAGACTCGAATCGGTTATGACACCGTCGATCTCCACGTCTCGTGCGGATATGTAGACGCGATACTCGCGTGTGAAGAGCTCAGAGCAAGCGATAGCATTGGCCTGTGCCAGATCACTGACCACGACACGGAGCTTGTTAGGTCGGACCTTTAAAATTTCGGTCACGGCCTTGTACCCCTTCGTCAGGTCGTTAGAGATTTGCAGTATGTTTAATCGCTTTGAATTCACTCCTGCCTTTGGACGAAAATAAACAGTATAGCTGCCCTGTTGAGATCCGTCCGGGTAAAGCCTGGGGCGAGGGGGGACTGGAGAATGAACAGGGGAGGGGGAAACAGAAGGGTCAGGGTCAGGGGGGTTCGGTGTTGGTGGCACGGGAGGCGAGGGATCTATATCCATCGCGCTAAATGTAGCACACTAGCGCCGACAAGAACACGTACCTATTTACTTCTTCCTTCCAGCAGTGGTTGTCCGATCGTTCGAAGCTGCACCCAAAGCAGCCAGCAGCACCAATACAGCAGCACCAATACAGCCACCAGCAGTGAGCCGGGTGTGAGATCACTCAGCACAGCGACACGACTCGACTGTCAACTGATGGCCTTGAATTAGAAAGATCTATTCACTGTGCACAGATCAAAACTGCAGCTGGGATTTTGCACCAATACAGCCAAAGTTGCGAGCCGGGTACAGAACGTAGCGACACAACTCACAATCTAGTTGGCCTTTAGCGCGAACAATACACTCTTTTGTTTGGCTACTCGTACACACGGACCGGATTGTAATAGAACGACCACTTTGCACGTCCGTTTCTGTCGAGTGTTCGACGCGGAATGTTTCGCCGTTTTATAAACTTATTTATTATCACGACATTATCAAGTTTTGTGTTAGAAACTTGTATTTGTCGCAAAACAACAACTTTTATTTTCCGCTTGAAAAGTGTAGTGGCTTTGTCATTGTCAGTGAGATCTATCGCTCATTCGCTTTTACCTACCTACAGCTGCTGTTCTCGCTACTGCAGTAAACAAGCTCCCGCCGCTGTGATAATTGCTATGGCTTGTCGTAGTTGTAAGAAGACGGTCGCTGTTTCTGATCGTATAGTTTGTCAAGGATTTTGCGGAGCCACCTTCCACGTAATCTGTGCCAAAGTCGACGATCCCTTGCGTGAGGCATTGGGTATTGGCGGAAACAATATATTCTGGATGTGTGATCCGTGTGCAGATTTATTTTTGAATGGTCACTTTCGCGCACTAGTAAAAGTTTTTGATGAAAAATGTTCCTCGTTTATTACCAAAGCGATACAATCGATGAAAGAAGATATTAATAAATTACACACTGCTTTAACTGCTCTAACCGCTAAAGTAGATGCAAAACCGAATGCAAATACACCGTATGCTACTCCCAGCCCGTGGCCTAATGTCGCTCGTTCAACTGGTCTGCAAAGTACACCAAAACGACGCCGGGGAAACAGTGGCAATCCTGTTAGTCCATCCTCTTTGCGTAATGCCAACTCGTACGGGACCAAAGCAGTTCACACAATCAGAACTCTTAATCTCGGCCGAAAACTAGATGAGGATATTGTGTGGATATATTTATCTGCGTTTCATCCTTCCACCACTGAAAATGAAATCGCCAGTCTCGTCACTGAATGTCTTGGGTTGGATGCTGGAGAGCCACCGAAGGTTATAAAACTGGTCCCTATGGGAAAAGATCCTGCAACACTAAATTTTGTTTTTTTTTTTTCGAACTGAATTTATATTTTCAACAACGGCTTTTTCCCGTTAACACGCAAGTTCATTAAGCAGACAGTATGTGAGTAGAGGAAGAACGAAATATAAGCGAACTGGAAATATGATACAGATTTGGAAAAATATACCGCATCCCGACGGGACTTGAACCCGCAATCTCCCTGTCTCCGGCATGGTGTTTTGACCAATTAAACTACGGGGGACGGTGGTACTGTTCCACAATCTATATCGTATCACATTCCGCTAGCACCTTCCGTAGTTGTGTCGCACTTGCAAGCACGACGCAGACTGACTTCGGTCTCGATCACACAGGTCTATAAGAGTTATCAGCATCAGCTGACTCTTCTGTGTGTGATGAGACATTCCTTTCAGTCTATAAATAACGCTTGCACAGCAGTGTGTGTAGTTAGGGATGAGCAATAGAATAAGTCGACAGCGGAATGTGATACGATATAGATTGTGGAACAGTACCACCGTGCCCCCGTAGTTTAATTGGTCAAAACACCATGCCGGAGACAGGGAGATTGCGGGTTCAAGTCCCGTCGGGATGCGGTATATTTTTCCAAATCTGTATCATATTTCCAGTTCGCTTATATTTCGTTCTTCCTCTACTCACATACTGTCTGCTTAATGAACTAAATTTTGTGTCTTTCAAAATTGGTGTCAAGCTGCAGTTAAAAGAAAAGGCATAATGCTGCGAAACGTGGCCGGAAAATGTACGCTTTCGTCTGTTTGAAGATAATCAAACAAAAAAGTAGGAGGGTGGTATTCAAGACACGACCGCATGACGTTGGACTACGGTATTCTTATATTCCATTAAAACAAATAATAGAGAGAATTGCAACTCTAGTATTTGCTGCAATTTTATCTAACAGTGCATTTCTGGATGCTGAGACGTTAAAACGTTATAAATAATAATATATACTAAAAGAATGGATATTTTTTATTTAATCGCTGTCATTTCATACATATTCGAATCAACCCTTTGTTTGCTGCACTACCAAGACAATCATTTAATTGAGCGAATTGGTAAAATTTTCCTATCTAAGCAAAAAGCAAACTTAACGAAACTATCTGAAATTGGAGCCCAGAACGATTCAACCGAAAATTTTAAATTTGAAAACTGTTTGACATTTAATCGATAAAACTCATGCTAGGTTAGTTCCAGCCCAGCATATAACTTCATGTATTTGAGAAAAAAAAACGTTTGTTTCAATAACTCAATATAGCAAGAGCTCAATCACACGTTTTTCGGTAGTTGTTATCAAGGTTTGGGCGAGTGACAGGAAAATATCTCAACTTCTTCAGTTGTGATTTAGAGCATTTCTAATTGTTTTGTTATTTTCCACGATAGCGACAAGTTTGTTTCTTTCTCTGTGTGCGAGAAACAAAATCAAAACCGCGCACCGAGAAACAAAAACGAAAATTTAATGAATGCTCATTGAGAAAACTTGCAACTCTTTTTACCAATAACTTTGATACTCAAAAGAACCCGTTTTGATCTAAATCAAATTTCTAGTAAATAAGTGTTGATAATTCATAGGTAGTAATTTTTCCTCGATGAATAAAGACTGGCTGAAGAAGTTAAAATCGCTGCTGTAAAATTAAATTCACAACTGTGTTCGTTAAGACGTTTTAATATTTTCAATGACAATAATAATCTTTGATAAACACCCGCTATAGTTATTCACACACATACTATAACTATCTAAACACGCGTTAAAACTATTCATACACACGCTGTAGCTATAGCTATCCATACACACGCTATTCCTTTCCATACATCCGATACAACTATCTATACACACGCATAAGCTATCCAACCATGTGCTATTACTATCCATACATACGCTATAACTAATCATTACACACGCAGCAGCTATCCACACACAAGCTATAACTATCCGTACACACGCTGAAGATATACACGCAATAGCCATAATATGCTACACATGCTAGTGTCTTACACACGCTATAGCTAGCCATACACACGCAACAGCGCCATCCCTATCATCGCAAATGTCATAGCAATGCAGATGCACATACGCTATATGTGCACACTGCACACACACCCAACGTTTTCACCCAACGATATCTGAATTGGATTACCGCTGGTGGGGTCCAACTCAGATCGAAGGAGCACCGAACTGAATGAAGAAATGCAGCTTCCCACTACCTCCGCCGCTGCTGCCTGATACCACCGCTCTGGTTCTGCTGCAGCTCAGTTTGGCCGCTGGAATCAGCCACCGCTGCTGATTATACAAGACCGGCCTGGTGACCTTTCACTTGTTAACTGATGACTGCTATGAGACGACACAGGCTATTATATAGCCCAAAGCAAAAATCCATCCGCGAGCAAACAAGAAGCGAGCTTGTGATTGGTTGAATGTGCACGACTTTTAACACAACTTTTAACTAGTTTAGTATCGAAAACATATTTAAATTATTATATGACAATCTTGCGCACTATTTCCCCTATCAATCAAGCCATTGGTGTTTAGAATCTGTTCAGTGGTAATGATAAAAGAAGCATTTTAAAACGGTGTTGAAACACCTGTTGCAGCTACCGAAAGCGAGCTCGTTATTGGTTGAAAGCTGTGAGACTGTTTACAAAGTCAGATCGGTTGTATCCGTTAGTGTCGACTGTGCTTGTGAAGAGAGGTGGTGATTGGTTGCTCGGTATGATTTAGACAATCGATGAGATTTATCAATTTTTCAATAGTGTATCTCGAACAATAGGTTATTTTTGTCACATAAATTCAACCGTAAAAGAATTTCTGATCGGTTGATGCCAAAACCTCGAAATTCTGAAAAGAAATGACTGATATATAAGCGCTCAAAACCTGACCACTTTTCCCTGGTTTTCCCCGGTTGAATTACTAGATTTTCAAATTCAGGTGCCTAACTTCGATATAGACGTTAGTCCAACGTCAAAACGCTGCACGAATTGTGAGAATTTCGTCGAAGGAATGCAGCCTACAATCTTAGAACCTGTCTAACTTGTGCAAGTGAACGAAAATACATGTCGTTTTTATCATCGTCAACACCGCGATGCACGCAGCACAGTATGATGGAAGCCCCTCCCGGCCCCGTTACAGTCGAGCCATCAGTCGTCGTTCATGATTCTGCTAGCATCAATGAAGAAGTATCCTGCCAACACAGTCATCCCGGCCCTGCATTCGGTGGTTCGGAAGGGGTCTTCCAGCCTGTTATCTCAGGCAAGTATCCGTGCGCTCCCATCTTTCACCGCCTTGATGTTTTTCAAAATTTCAGACCCTCTGTACACAACATTGTTATAACTGAAGCACCGAACGCCGAGATAAATGCTGCTGCAACGGCATTGAACCATTTAAGCATTCCCGATGAGTCCTTCCGCATCTTCTATCAGAACGTCCGAGGATTAAAGTCCAAGATTTCCGAAGTTTTCCTGAGTACATCAGAACTCTCGTACGCTGTGTACGTCTTCACTGTAACGTGGCTCGATGATCGTATTGCCTCTCCCCAATTATTTAACACTGATTATAATGTCTTTTGAGTTGATCGGGGTCCACATAACAGCTCTCGGCAACGTGGTGGTGGAGTCCTGATAGCCGTTTCAAAGAACGTCAATGTTGCTCCTGTAAACCTCTCCAGCGGACATACTGTGGAAAACTTGTGGGTGAAAATCACTATCAACGATAAGACTATTTCCCTCGGTGTTATCTATATCCCGCCAGACACAAGTAAAGATTGCGACTATGTGCGACTGCATTTGGCTATTGTTGATGGAATAATGAGCCGCTCTGACCGTGCCGATATAATCCTCTTTGGTGACTTCAACCAACCTCACGTTGAATGGAGTTCAGCTTCAGGCGGTTTCCTATTCGCTGCTTCACTTTTGTCGTACTTGACACAAGATTGTCGCACATTACTCGATGGTTTGTCGTTTTGCAGTTTGCGACAACGTAACGGAGTTCGCAACTTCAGGAACCGAATTCTTGACCTTATTTACACTTCTGATTCTGTTACTACTATCAGCACTGCTGAAGAGGCTCTCGAATCCGTTGTTCGCCCAGATCCTGATCATCCGGCTTTTTCGCTAATCGTTAAGTTTCCTCCTGCAGTTGCTCATTACGACGACGATGTCGGTTTGGAATTGGATTTTCGGAAAACTGATTTCGATGCCCTAAATAGATTGCTCTCCCAGATTGATTGGTCGGACATATACTCAAGTGTGAATGTTGACGAAGCTGGTAATGCCTTTACAGCCAAATTGCATAGCTGCTTTTCTGAGGTGGTGCCTCCGTTCAGACCTCCAAAAAAACACCTTGGTCCAATGCGCGATTGAGAAATCTGAAACGACACCGTTCGAAAATGCTCAAACTATACTGTCGACAGAAAAACCAATTTTCAAAACATCAATTTGAGGAAGTGAGCCGTGTATACCGATGCTACAATCGACTGCTCTACAGGCGACATGTAAATCAAACAGAAAACAATTTACGCAGGAATCCGAAACAGTTCTGGTCATTTGTAAACACGAAGCGGAAGGATTATGGTCTACCAACATGTATGAAGCTGGGAGATTTGACCGCTTCTACAGCTGATGAAAAGTGCTAACTTTTCGCATCACATTTCAGAGATGTTTTCAACTCTGCTACAACACGCCTTGACCCTGATACTAGTAACGCCACTTCTAATATTCCTGTAGATGCTGTTGACTTCGATGTTTTCACTATCAATGCTGATATGGTTGTAACGGCTTTAGCAAAGTTAAAGTCTGCATCCATTGCTGGGCCAGACGGCATTCCATCATGCGTGCTGAAAAAGTGCGCTGGTGTTCTAGTTGAACCTCTGCGAGCAATTTTCAATCTTTCCTTGCAAAGTCAAACGTTCCCTACAATCGGGAAAAGCTCATGCATGACGCCTGTACACAAAAAAGAAGACAAAACGGATATTACCAATTATCGTGGGATAACTTCACTGTCTGCTGGATCGAAATGCTTTGAGGTCATTCTTAACAAAGCGAATCTTGAAGCATGTAAAAGCTATATCACGCCATCTCAACATGGATTCTTCCCCAAGCGTTCTGTTGAATCAAACCTGTGTGAGTTTACCTCCTTCTGCATAAACAATATGGACAGTGGTGCGCAAATTGACACGATATATACGGACATTAAAGCTGCTTTTGACACAGTAGACCATGAAATATTGGATGCCAAATTTCGGCGTCTCGTCTTCTCGGGTAGACTATGTGACTGGTTGAAATCCTACTTCACAAACCGAAAGCTATACGTAAAGATAGGATCGGCTGAATCGGCAACGTTCAGTCCGCAGTGTGGTGTTCCTCAAGGTAGTAATCTGGGACCAGTTTTATTCGCTCTTTTTTTCAACGATGTCTCTCTGGTTCTACCGAGCGGATATGTGCTGATCTATGCGGATGATTTTAGCATTTACCTCGCCGTTCGCAAGTTGGACGACTGTTACTATCTACAAGACATGCTCAACAGCTTTACCAAATGGTGCCAACCAAACCATCTTGTGATTAGCATAACGAAATGCTGTGTAATATCATATCGGCGAGTAAAAAATCCTGTTCTGTTCAATTACTCCATCGACGGAATTATTTTGAATCGAGTCGAGCAAATCAAGGACTTAGGTGTTCTGTTGGATTATCTACTTACCTTCAAAATGCACTATTCCTCAATAGTAGAGAAAGCCAACCGCCAACTCGGCTTCATTTCCAAAGTTGCTGCTGACTTCACCGATCCACTATGCCTATGCCTTGAATTCGCTTCTATTGTATGGTCGCCCTATGAGGAGGTGTGGATTGCCAGAATTGAGTCAGTGCAGTATAAGTTTGTCCGATACGCGTTACGAAATCTTCCCTGGAGGCGCCCTCACGACTCGCCTTCCTATGAAGATCGATGTGCATTAATTGGCATCGAAACATTAGCCAATCGTCGGAATGCCAACCAAGCAGTTTTTGGAGCTAAAACTCTACAATCTGAGATCGACAGTCCCGTGTTGCTTAGTCAACCTCAAATCTACGCACCTCAACGCATTCTAAGGTCAAGGCAATGGCTACGACAACCATCTAGGAACACTGTATATGGCGACAACGACCCTATGATTAGTATAAGCCGACGATTCCAAGATGTTTACCATTTGTTTGATTTCAACGTGTCAACAAAAACCTTCCATCGGCGTATTCGAGGCAGAATGTGATATTTTATATGTTTTACATTAGATCATTAAGACCATGTATAGTCAGATGATTTTATACAAATAAACAACAATAAACAATAACAAAGGTACATTTGTGTTGTTCCTTCTGTAAGGAATACGTTTTATTGAAGTTTATGTAGATTCCTTGCGTAGTTTTCACGGCCTTATAAAGGGTTAAATGGGAGAAAAACTGACCTCGAAACTAGTGGAGTAGCGTGACTGGGTGACATCCGTGACGTAAAATGTGGGTTTCACCCCATTCTCCCCGAGGGTCACCCCCACCAGGTTGCAGTGCAATCATGTTGTTATTAAAAATAATGAGAGTTAGCACGTTCGTCTTTAAATGCACTAATTCTACCCATTTTTGAAAAATTAATTGAGATTATACTCTTAGGAGCTAATTTATATAATTTTCGAGGGTTTTACCTCGATCCCCACTCACTCTACTCTACGCAAGTGCTCAAAACGGTAATTCTACGAAAAGAGTGTTTGCATGGTTTCAATATATTTCACAAAGCAAAATGATATCTTAATGTAAAGCATTAATGAATATTAGGGTTGCCACCTCTCCGGGTTTCACCCGAAGTCTCCGGCTTTGGGGGGTGATCTCTGGGTCTCCGGGTGAACGCGAATATTCTCCAGGTCTGGGAAGTGATTTACATATATATCTATATATATATATATATATATATATATATATATATATATATATATATATATATATATATATATATATATATATATATATATATATATATATATATATATATATATATATATATATATATATATATATATATATATATATATATATATATATATATATATATATATATATATATATATATATATATATATATATATATATATATATATATTTATATATATATATATATATATATATTTATATATATATATATATATATATATATTTATATATTTATATATATATATATATATATATATATATATATATATATATATATATATATATATATATATATATATATCTATATATATATATATGATTTTGGTAATAATGATAGTAAAACATTCCAATGAAACTTAGTAAATAATGAAGATTCGTCGTAAATTCAACGGCAATGCGTAGGACTTGAAAAAACAATTGTTCCAAGTTTATGACGTATGTCGCTTCCAGCGCGAGTTGAAAATAATTTCGCTGGATCAGAGAAATTTCGTTTTCACCCAGAGACCCGGAAATCACTTCCCAGACCTGGAAAATATTCGCGTTCACCCGGAGACCCAGAGATCACCCCCCAAAGCCGGAGACTTCGGGTGAAACCCGGAGAGGTGGCAACCCTAATATTCATTAATGCTTTACATTAAGATATTATTTTGCTTTGTGAAATATATTGAAACCATGCAAAAACTCTTTTCGTAGAATTACCGTTTTGAGCACTTGCGTAGAGTAGAGTGAGTGGGGATCGAGGTAAAACCCTCGAAAATTATATAAATTAGCTCCTAAGAGTATAATCTCAATTAATTTTTCAAAAATGGGTAGAATTAGTGCATTTAAAGACGAACGTGCTAACTCTCATTATTTTTAATAACAACATGATTGCACTGCAACCTGGTGGGGGTGACCCTCGGGGAGAATGGGGTGAAACCCACATTTTACGTCACGGATGTCACCCAGTCACGCTACTCCACTAGTTTCGAGGTCAGTTTTTCTCCCATTTAACCCTTTATAAGGCCGTGAAAACTACGCAAGGAATCTACATAAACTTCAATAAAACGTATTCCTTACAGAAGGAACAACACAAATGTACCTTTGTTATTGTTTATTGTTGTTTATTTGTATAAAATCATCTGACTATACATGGTCTTAATGATCTAATGTAAAACATATAAAATATCACATTCTGCCTCGAATACGCCGATGGAAGGTTTTTGTTGACACGTTGAAATCAAACAAATGGTAAACATCTTGGAATCGTCGGCTTATACTAATCATAGGGTCGTTGTCGCCATATACAGTGTTCCTAGATGGTTGTCGTAGCCATTGCCTTGGCCTTAGAATGCGTTGAGGTGCGTAGATTTGAGGTTGACTAAGCAACACGGGACTGTCGATCTCAGATTGTAGAATTTTAGCTCCAAAAACTGCTTGGTTGGCATTCCGACGATTGGCTAATGTTTCGATGCCAATTAATGCACATCGATCTTCATAGGAAGGCGAGTCGTGAGGGCGCCTCCAGGGAAGATTTCGTAACGCGTATCGGACAAACTTATACTGCACTGACTCAATTCTGGCAATCCACACCTCCTCATAGGGCGACCATACAATAGAAGCGAATTCAAGGCATAGGCATAGTGGATCGGTGAAGTCAGCAGCAACTTCGGAAATGAAGCCGAGTTGGCGGTTGGCTTTCTCTACTATTGAGGAATAGTGCATTTTGAAGGTAAGTAGATAATCCAACAGAACACCTAAGTCCTTGATTTGCTCGACTCGATTCAAAATAATTCCGTCGATGGAGTAATTGAACAGAACAGGATTTTTTACTCGCCGATATGATATTACACAGCATTTCGTTATGCTAATCACAAGATGGTTTGGTTGGCACCATTTGGTAAAGCTGTTGAGCATGTCTTGTAGATAGTAACAGTCGTCCAACTTGCGAACGGCGAGGTAAATTCTCAAATCATCCGCATAGATCAGCACACATCCGCTCGGTAGAACCAGAGAGACATCGTTGAAAAAAAGAGCGAATAAAACTGGTCCCAGATTACTACCTTGAGCAACACCACACTGCGGACTGAACGTTGCCGATTCAGCCGATCCTATCTTTACGTATAGCTTTCGGTTTGTGAAGTAGGATTTCAACCAGTCACATAGTCTACCCGAGAAGACGAGACGCCGAAATTTGGCATCCAATATTTCATGGTCTACTGTGTCAAAAGCAGCTTTAATGTCCGTATATATCGTGTCAATTTGCGCACCACTGTCCATATTGTTTATGCAGAAGGAGGTAAACTCACACAGGTTTGATTCAACAGAACGCTTGGGGAAGAATCCATGTTGAGATGGCGTGATATAGCTTTTACATGCTTCAAGAATCGCTTTGTTAAGAATGACCTCAAAGCATTTCGATCCAGCAGACAGTGAAGTTATCCCACGATAATTGGTAATATCCGTTTTGTCTTCTTTTTTGTGTACAGGCGTCATGCATGAGCTTTTCCAGATCGTAGGGAACGTTCGACTTTGCAAGGAAAGATTGAATATATATATATATATATATATATATATATATATATATATATATATATATATATATATATATATATATATATATATATATATATATATATAGATATATATATATATATATATATATATATATATATATATATATATATATATATATATATATATATATATATATATATATATATATATATATATATATATATATATATATATATATATATATATATATATACATTCAATCTTTCCATACATATATATATCATTTATTCATTTATTTTCGCCACCTTAAAAACACTAACTCACGCAAAAAAACTTTCAGAACCAGTAACACAGAGAAATTCCAGTTATTTCTCCGTTCCTCTTTGAAAGTTGTTTGTAGTTGTTTTTGCAAGCAGGAAATATTTCTATGGTGGTACGACACCTTTCTCTTCTCTGCAAGAGAAGGGTTCCGTCCAAGTAAAACACATATTTGAGACATTTTTTTCCAAAAAAATAGCTTAAAATGATCGAAATTATGCCCAGGAGAAAAGAATTACCCCCAGAGACTATTTTGAATTATGGCAACATCTGGTTTCCTAATAACAGACCAAAATGGCCAAATACCACCTAATATGTGAATTTCCGCAATCAGAAAGATACCCAGAAGCCAGAAATTAAGCACTTTTGAAATCCAAGATGACGACTTCTGCTCTCTGGAAAACATCCCAAAATTATCGAATACTACTCAATATGGATATTTCTCGAATCGGGATGATGAACACAAGCCTACAGTTGACCCCGGAGAAGACCGTGTTAATCTCCGACCACGGATTCAGTATAGCGGGGATGAAATCGAGGAAGTTGGCAAGTGCGTGCACCTAGGCTAACTGGTGATTACCGAGAACGACATTAGCAAAGAAATTCGTCGAGGTCCTATGGCGGAAAATCGTGCCTTTTTTGGAATCCGGAGGACGCACTTCTCGAATAAAACTCGCCGCGGAACGAAGTTGACTATCTACAAAACTTTGATCATGCTTGGTCCATGCTCGTGGACAACTAAAGCGCACTTGCTTTTTGTACGGAAGAAGTGCAGATGAAAGATGGCAGAGGCCACGAATGCTATTATATTCCAAACTAAATTTATTTCCAAAAAAGTATTCTCGAATCGCGACTTTTTACCTGATTATGAAAAAAAAAGTTGAGCGACATGTCACATACTACGATGAATGTACGTCAATCGGTTGTAGAAACAGTGGAATAAAAATCGCTGTTTCTACAACAAAAGGACGTAGGTAACATAACTTTAGTTAATGAACCTTTTTCCACAAATCATACGTTCGGCAATGTTTTGTGATTATATTAATGCATTATGCACAGATCAGATTGTTGAAATTCGTCCCAACACTCTTTATACAAACGTTTTTGGAGAAAGCTTCGTACTGAAAATTTTACTCGCTGTCGCAGACGGCAGTCTGCGAGAATACGGCAGTAATGACGTAACACAACATCATATTACTAGAGTGCCTGTAAATATATAGAGTGGCGACACTGTCAAAATTGGAATAAAAATTATCTGTCAGTGTCATTCCAATTGAGCAAACAACCTATCAAACTCGTGTGGGAAAAAGAGAAAGGATGTTCAGTGTTACCAGTGTTACCAGCGTTACTTTGGATAACACGGCGCCACTCTAGTTATATATAGGCACTCTAGAGAAAACAACCTATAAAACTCGTGTGGGGAAAAGAGAAAGGATGTTCAGTGTTATCACGATCTATAAACTGCGTTAGAGAAAAACAAAAACATTCGCTTTCCTGCAAAATATCTAAAACACATACTCATTGGTTCATGGAAACTCATTTGCACCTGTTTGAAAATACAAAACTCGTGCCCATCCAGAACAATATTCGCAACTTCGGCAACTCTGGTCAGACAGTATTACATATTTCCATTTCAAGTAAACACTGGGGGACAAAAAGGAAAGTGTTTCTAATTAGAGATTTGAGGTTGACGGTTGAGATTCTGGTTATGTGTGGATGAAGGGGACAAAAATGAACCTGATCGTTGCATCAATACAAATGCAGCAAGTGAAGTCTTGCTAACACATGCATTGCGGTGCTTGGCTGTATGTTCTCCTGCAGAAACACATACAAGCGTGTGGCCGTCATAATTTTTATTACTTTTTGGTTATTACTCTTTGTGTATAATGCGCAGTCATAAGACACAATAAGTATAAAAAATTGCCCTAAAGTAATAAAATGTTCCCCGTTTGCGTTGGGTGCAGCTAAGTAACAGCACATACTGTCACATATTGTGTTACGAAAGTACGACTATCTAATAATGGACGTTTCAACCACATTCAAAATTTTCTCTGTCGAAAAATGGTTCCTTTCCATCTCCAGTTAAGAAACAATACCGTCGCATATGGTATACATGTCAGGCCGCGAGCATGCTGGCGCGGCCTGCGCTCAAATTCATCCGGTGTGCGTATACACTGAAATAATCTTACCTGTTCAGATTACATGGGAGTGTTATAAATTTGCATTTTTAGAAGTTCCAATCAAAACGATATGATCGAAAATGTGTCATGCATACTTCATAGGATCGTCAGATAGACTCACATGACTACCAAGCTTTTCAAATAGATAAGCAAATCGTTTAAAAACTAAAGAACATATAATCCATTAGACTCATTGGAAATGCCATAATTTATATCTTGACATACAATAACAATTTCATAGAACTAACTTTACTAAAGGGACTGTTTCTTTCATATGATATATACATGAAAACAAACCGAAATGTTTGTTTATGAAAAATACAAGAATTTATTATGAAAATAATATTTATTTTAACAAATTTGTACTTGATTGGTTGTTGACTGTTAAACGGCAATCCTATAAATTAAAGCAAAAATGAACTACGTCGGTCAGTGGCGGTCACAACTTTCGAGAGATTTCACTACCGACTTCCTGACAAATGATTAATAAAAAAAAAATTACCGGTTCAACGTTGGCCATTTTATTCGAGTTCCAATAGTCTGTACGTTGTTTGCCCGATGATACGATGATTTTCAAAGTGCCAATTTCTTCGATATGATCTTTAGTTGTGAATATCTATTTAGGTTTAAACTCAAATGAAGTATACATAAATAACTTACCCATTGGAAATAAGGAAATATTCTTCCAATCGCTCAATAAGACGCCGTCTTTTCGTGGTGTAGCCATTTTGAATAACAATCTGGATTATTCGATACTAAATCCAAACGTCAATACAAAACTTCACAAGTAAACTGACAAGAAGTCCAAAGTGGTCAGTGGTCAAACCGTACCGGATGAAGACGACTCTGAGAACAGCAGTAAGGATTGGCACTGACCACTTTTTGGTTCCGATAGGACAGCTCTCGGAAAAAGCACAGGAAGCATTGAACAAAATTTCACGGGAAACACGTGAATATCAAAAAAATGTGGTCAGCAATCTGTGCACCGTGGATTATTATTTTGTGTAGGGGTGATTGCTATACCTTTTTAGGAGAAAGGCAAAAAGTTAAAAAAATAAATAATTAAGAGTAAAATATTCGTGCTGAGGAAATAGCGAAATAAAAGAAATGACTTTAAATTTCGTACACTTCAATCACGAGCAATACCGGGAACGTACGAATAGCACAATACCAAATTTAAATTTTGTTGAGGCCATATGTTTTGATCAAAGCAGTTACAGTTTTAAATAGTCTTTGAATTTCGTTTCTTTTCATAACTTTTGAACCACATATCAAATTGCTATGAAATTTCTTACTTGTGAGTTTGAGAGACAACCCGTTCAAATGACACTAGATATGTTCAAATAAGTCGTGTGATCTTTGTGATAATAGACTTTCGTGGTTTTTATAATTAAATACATAACGGTTGGAATAAAAATACGATTATAGTCAAATAAAATGGGAACCTATAGGAAAGCCAAACTTTTCATTTGACATTAGGATTGTTGAATTTAGTCCAGCCATTTTTGGGAAAACGTGTGAATTTGAAAAGTCACCGGAACATGTTTCTTTTCATAATTCTTGAACCACGTGTTCAATCACCATAAAATTCATCAATTAACCTTCAACTACCCCGTTCATTTGATACCAATATTGTTCAAATCGGTTGTGTACTTTCTGAGATAATGAAGTTTCGTGATTTTCATATTTTGATACATTACAGACAAAGTAACAGACCGATTACATTGAAATTCAATAGGGTGTTATGAGGCAGCTAGACCTTTCATTTGACACTAATTTCGTGGAAATTGGTTCAGCCATCTCTGAGAAAATTGAGTGAGTTTAAGTAATCTTCGGAATATGTTTCTTTTCAAAGATGGATTTCACATTTTCAAACATAACAGGCAAAGTAATAGTCCGATTGCAAAAAAAAATCAAAAAGCTCTTATGGGATAATTAGACCTTCCAAATGACACTGATTTTGTGAAAATCGGTAAAGCCATCTCTGAGAAACATGAGTGAGATTAAACACTCTCCAGAACACGTTTCTTTAAATAACTTCTGAACCACACGTTCAATCTTCATTAAACTCAAAAGTTAAGGGTTTTTTAAGTAGCTTGTTCGTTTAAAATCAATTCTGTTAAAATCGGTTGTGTAGTTTTTGAGATAATGATGTTTCGTGACTCTCACATTTTTTAACATAACCTCTATACTAAAAATCCGATTGCAATAAAATTCAATAGGATCTTATGGGGCAACTAGACCTCTCATTTGCAATTGATTTCATGAAGATCGGTCCAGCCATCTCTGAGGAAATCGAGTGTGATTGGGAGAGCGTTACATACACACACACATACGCACACACACATACAGACAATGCTCAGCTCGTCAAACTAAGTCGATTGATATACGAGATTCGACCCTTTGGAAAACTTTTATACCTTTGGTTTTTCCAGTGATTGCTATACCTTTCTAGGAGAAAGGCAAAAAGAAAAAAAATATCTTCTACAACTTTGTTAAAGACACTATGACGATAAAATCAACCGTTTTGGCCCTAAAAATATTTGTTATCCTCAAAAATGGTGGGCGATCTTACACCGCTGGTGGGCGGGTTTATCCCGCATGAAAAAGATCTGCACTTTTTCAATGAATTTTCAAAATTGAAGAAAAAGCTGGAAAATAAACATAAATATTTCAGTTCTTATTTTTTAAATGCGGGTATTGAAGAATCGGAGAAATATGGACTCGAAATATAATTATTTTCAGCGAAAAACTAGAAATATCTATACAACAAATGAAAATATATATTTAAAACTAAACCAATATATTCGACAAAAATACAAGGTTTAGCAGAATGAACAAAATCTTAGAACATCTTGAATAGTTTCGACGATTACAAAAAAGGTTATGGATAAAAAACTCATTTTGAGAGGTGTTTTCCCTTCATTCAATACTCGGTTGGATACAAGTAGAAACAGTCGAACTCTTATGAGTAATGCAGTTTTTCGACAATTTTCAAATGCATACAGTCTGGTTTGTTATTATCTGCAACCTTCGGAGAAATATGGACTCAAAATATGGCTATTTTCAGCAAAAAACTTGAAATATCTTTACAACAAATAAAAATATCAAACCAATATATGCTACATAAATGCGAGGTTTGGCAGAATAAACAAAATCTTAGAACATCTTGAATTGTTTCTACGATTACAGAAAAAGTTATGGACGAAAAACTAATTTTGAGGAGTGTTCCTCGTAAAACTCTGTTTCGTCATATCAGACGTACAGATAGAAGATTACAGCGTTCAGCAATTCTTTTTCTTATAGATTTTCCTACAACTTTACTAAAGAAAGCAATCTGGTATTTTGAAAATTAGAAAAAATAGTTTTTATATCTAACTACTAAGGGGATTGATCAAAAAAACTGAAAACGCCAAAATAAAGGCCTTGTTATATGGAATAAACTTGCTGAAGACTTCATTATTTCACAGTAAAATCTGAAACGATCACGATTTTTCGAGTTTAGCCCACTGTGTAATGGTAAGAGAGATTGAAGCAAGCTGTGATCAAGAACGGACGTGAAAATGTTTCTCGTCGGAATTTTTCATCGTTTTTTCAAGTTTTTAAAAGTTATATATTTTCTATCTGGAAAAGTGATGTGTCTACGTTTATTGAACGAAGGCCGCTGTTGTTTCGGTGTGAGTTCCGTGTGTTTGATTTGAATCGCGATGAAGTGCTCTAAGGGGATTGATCAAAAAAACTGAAAACGCCAAAATAAAGGCCTTGTTATATGGAATAAACTTGCTGAAGACTTCATTATTTCACAGTAAAATCTGAAACGATCACGATTTTTCGAGTTTAGCCCACTGTGTAATGGTAAGAGAGATTGAAGCAAGCTGTGATCAAGAACGGACGTGAAAATGTTTCTCGTCGGAATTTTTCATCGTTTTTTCAAGTTTTTAAAAGTTATATATTTTCTATCTGGAAAAGTGATGTGTCTACGTTTATTGAACGAAGGCCGCTGTTGTTTCGGTGTGAGTTCCGTGTGTTTGATTTGAATCGCGATGAAGTGCTCTAAGGGGATTGATCAAAAAAACTGAAAACGCCAAAATAAAGGCCTTGTTATATGGAATAAACTTGCTGAAGACTTCATTATTTCACAGTAAAATCTGAAACGATCACGATTTTTCGAGTTTAGCCCACTGTGTAATGGTAAGAGAGATTGAAGCAAGCTGTGATCAAGAACGGACGTGAAAATGTTTCTCGTCGGAATTTTTCATCGTTTTTTCAAGTTTTTAAAAGTTATATATTTTCTATCTGGAAAAGTGATGTGTCTACGTTTATTGAATGAAGGCCGCTGTTGTTTCGGTGTGAATTCCGTGTGTTTGATTTGAATCGCGATGAAGTGCTCCGAGGGTTGTCGAGTACGGTTGGAGATAGTGCAATAATGTCGACGTATTTTATTTAGCCTTCCCGTCGCGTAATCATTATATTTTAAGTGCAAAGGGTGGAGTAAAAGGTAATACGAAATGTGGCGGTTTCGTATTATCGGTGAGAGTGACGTCAATGTTGAAATCCGTGAAAGATTCGTGCAATTTTGTGGCTAATTTATGAGAGCTGCATTTCGTTTTCGGTGGCGGAGCACGTTTCCCGCTAGCCCTTGCCTTGTCATAAGTGTGTGTGAGTAAGTGCTATGTGAACAAGGAAAAGCGAGAGAAGTGCGAGTGCAGGATGACCGTTGCTCTTGCGTGCGGCACGTTCTCGAACTAGCATGATAGTTCAGAGAGGACGCGGGAATTAAAGGATAAGTATTAGTGCTGGTGACGTTTTGCCTGTGTTTTTTGTTTGATTTGCATGGCAAAAGGGAACCAATGTTTTTTTTTGTTGTTTTCTCTGCTTTCATTTTGAGCAGTTTTATGCCCTTGTTTTATGATTTTTCTAGCTTTTGAGTAAATACTGAAACACATAGACAGTTTTTAATTTAATTAAGTAGAAATCTTGTCGGTTAGCATGGAAAATAAATTTTGATTGCGATTGTTTTGGCATTTTGTTGAATCTAATTAGTACTCGTTCTTATTAGATATGCATATTTGCATTTTGTTAAAATTTCTAGCTATGAATGCATGAAACTTTGCCAGTACTCAGTAGGTATCTTCGCTTCGTTATTCAAGAAGTAAGTGGTAATCAACGCGAAATACCGTGTCTCCGCGTATGCGTCGGTAAGAGGGAATAGAGCGGTCGCGCATAACTTTCCGGGGTAAACGTGTTTTCGGCCCAGGTGAGCTTTGCTCAACTATGGATTTTCGGTGTTTTGCGACTTCCGAGGTGTACCAAACCATTTATTCGCAGACTGTCCACCCGTAGGTTCTATTCCAGCACGCAGTGATTCGGAGTAGGTTCCGTTCGTTCGATAAATATCGTAAATAATTAATCGCGACAAAACATCGTAATTGATCGCCACCAAATATCGCGATTATTTGCAATTAATATCAGGATTATACGCGACTCGTCTGTCAACGCACACATCCTTTTTTCTTTTTCTTTCATTTTTCGTTCGTTTCAAACGGCAATGGCCAAGCAAATAGGCCGTTTTTGAAGTTCTCTTGCTGACCGCTTGCAGTATGTGTTGAGGGCCTGTATATTTACTTTTTTCTTGTTTTTGGTTAATGCATATCTGGTTGCTTCGTAACATTGTGTAGTCAGCTGAGATAAATCAATGAGAGATACGTTTCGGTAGTTGCATAATGACTTCATAATCAGATATTCGAATATTTGAGTCTCTCTTGATTAGGTTATAGGTCCGGTATCCTTGCGTGCGCTTTATTCTTGCGATGTTACATCATCAACCGGAATGAGTTCGGATCGCGTTATGATTTCCGTAAAAGATATAATGAACTCGTACGCGCGATATTTGGTATTATGAACCTGGTATTAGAAGTCAGCGCATCGTTTACCAAAACGAAATCTGCTGCAAACCTTACCCTTTTCTCCAACATCCCAGTGATTTCTCGTGGAAGTGCAGAGGTGTTCTCGGCTTCCAATAAAGCGAGTATCACGTCAACATATTCCTATACACACTCCTTCTTTGACCTGCATTCGGATGCGGCCGGCGCTGGTATTGCCTAATATAAAGATTAAGGTCACCAGTTTTTACACATTGATGATGAATGTTAATCCCAAGCATCATCCATTGGTTCTCTGTGTAATTACAGCTGATCTGGCAATAACGGAGTAGCAACCGCGGGCGGTCAATCATGCTCATGCTTTAGACCGCTGTGTAATGGTTAGACATGTGTAGCGTTTTCCATTTGCTTTACCGATATTCAAAATGGTGGCGAAACAAAAAGAAAAAAACGATGAATTGCTACAGTGTTGCAAGAATGCAGGATTATTGCTATTGCGTAATATCTAGGCGGTATTCAGTAGCTTTGAACATTTTTAGTAATTGATATGCTTCCAGCGTGTTCTGAAGAAAACTTGCGATATTAAAGCGACTGAGTTAGTGAATATCTATAACTCTAAGTAATCGAGTCAAAATTAGGATAATATATTAAGACAAAACGAGGTAGTTCGCGAGATAGTTGTAATTGATTCGCGGGAAAAAATGAAAATCGATTTACGCTTGGAGGTTACAATTTTCGCATATCCAGTATTTACGGAAATACTTCGCGCATCACATATGTTATAGCCCAAGAACAAGCCTGTCCGCACAATACCTGATCAGTCAAAGATATCAGAATTGCAACAAATCTTGATATTTTGTTACGAGCTTTTTGTATCACCTTGTGTTCTAAACTTGGTCTCGTTAATAGTTAAAATATCAAAATTCCTTTCAAAATTACTTACTGATTATTGCAAATTATAGCAAGTTTTGTAAGGTTTTTGGCAGAAAAAGATCAGAATTTGTTAGAATATACGATATTTTGTTAATTGAATAACAAATTTTGTTATAAATATGCTATTAAAAAACACTTTCAAACATTCAAGTGTATGATTACAGAATTTGATATAATTCTGTACTTTTTATCATTCTGGCACATCAAGAATACTACAGGCTTTGTTATTTCTATCAAGTTCTGATATATTTGTGATAGCCGTTTGTTATAATCGTTTGATCGGGTAGGCTCCGTGATATCTGAAGTTTAGTTTCGCATAACGTATCCCTTTCCGACCGAGCCCACACAATCGTGTAGATAAAAAATGATGGATAACTAAATCGAATCAATTCCTATTTAAAAACACTTGCTTGCTCCGGTTTTTTTATTTTTCGTTGCAGCTGCAATGTTGACACTAGCGTTGTGAACAATAAAACAATGAATAGAACGTTCAAAAAGCGAGAGAGAAGGTTTTGTTCAAGTCACCTTCTACCTACGCAATTGTACGGGCCCGGTCGGAAAGGGGTATAGTATCATCTACCGAAAAGCTACCAGAACTGTGCATTTTTATATTATTACAAATCCTATTCTGTTATACTCTTAGAGATGCAGTGGAACCCGCGGTCTCTAAACGAAACGAGAATCACTATCCCTTTCCTTCCCTAGTAGTACCGCCTTTTGGTCGTGGCTGGCGTCGTTATTGGTCAGTTGTGAAAGTATGGGCCAGTAAAATTGTACAATGAGGATGTTATGCTAGTACTAAGCACCATTCATCTGGTTCATTTTGCAATTTTGCTGGTTCGACCAATCACGGAGTGCAACTACGGCAATCTACGTAAGCTAAGCTAAACTAAGCTTTTTATTTTCAATTTCCACTTTTTTATATTTTTTAACTTATTTTTCAATTGGTTCTGTCCGTATCTCACCACTTTTTCTTCTTTATTCATATTATATTTTCATCTCTTACCATTTGAAAATATTTAGGTGACTTTGTCTTTTTCATTGAAAATAATCTCGTTACAAAACTAATCATTCACCTATGTGTTTATTGTTTCATTAGTTTCATTTGATATCTCCACTTGTTTTATTGTCTGTACCGTAAACAAAATGTGACAGTTAAAGCTCCGCCTTGACATATAAACGTATAACCTGCGAATAAAAAAATTGGTTGTATGTCATCCGGGGACCGTTTTATTGATAAAATCTCGTTCAAATTTGAGCAGAAAATATATTATTGAATGTATCGAAATACGAGCACCAAAAAACTTCCAGATGACATCAAGTCTGGTTAAAGCTATTGAAAGTTAGTGAAGCTGCACGTACCTACATTATATAACACAAGGTATACTCTTTATATGATGATGCAATTTTGTTACAGACCACAATCCGTCGCTCCAAAGCGTAACAGTTATTTTATATATATTTTTCCCTCGGACAGCCCTGTGATCAGCTGCGTCCAGAGAAGATACGTAGATAACGATCCATGCAGGACAAGACACGCAACACATTTGAAACTATTCAGTACAAGACAGGAAACACGGAGGGAACTACAATGTTGTCACAACAAACCCACTTTGAGTACGATTGAGCTTTGATACTCAGCTCTGTCAACAGATAGTATCGTGTCCATCGCCCTCTTGCTTTCCCCCTCTCTCCCTGGGACACAGATATTGACTCAGCACAGCCCACCAAAACACCCACTACCGCTTCCTTGTTCGGTCAACACATAATCTTACGGTTGGTTAGCATTTACTTACAGATGGTTTCATTTTATTTGCTTTCAGCCCCTTCTCCGGACGTCTTCGCCTTGCATATTTCTGTGGACAACGAACAGCGTATCCGATGATCCGGCTGTGGTGACATCTTTGATTCTTGTCCTTCCTCATTCGGATGGAACGAAGCATTTCATGTTTCCAGATTCTATCAATTTTATGCTTCGTTGTCGATAACGCTGCACTATGGCGAGCGACAGCCCTAATGTACTACAAGTCTTCATTTCGTACGGTTGGTTTCTTAGTGGCACTGGCGTAGTGTGGTGGGGGCGGTCCGCCCCGGGTGTCACCCTTCAGGGGGTGACACCCATGAGGAAAATTTTCATACGTGTCACCTTCAAAAGGGTGATATCCGTGAGATTAACTATCAATTAGGTGGAGGTCACTGTGAAACCCCGAAAATTATATAAATTTACTTTTAAGAAAATAATCGCAACCATTTTTTCAAAAATCGGTAGATTTAGTTAAATCGAAAACGAACGTGATATCTCTCACAATGTTGGGTAACAAATTGATTTCACTGCAACCTGGCGGGGGTGACACCCATGGGAAAAAGGGGGTTCCAAATTTTCCGCCCCGGATGTCACCCGGTTACGCTACGCCACTGCTTAGTGGTGAGTACGAACCAATTTCAGAACCACTTCTTCCGAATGGGTTTGCTGACAATAGTAAATAAAACGGTGATAGATAGTCAAAATATTCGTCTGTCAATAGTTCTTATATGAATAGCTTAATATTGTTTCTTCTGATACGAATGGTATAGCAAAACTTACACAATGAAGCATGTTGCTTATTTTTAATAGTTATTATAAGACATGTGTAACAGTTCACGATTTTATTTCTAATCTGTACCTAATTTAATCATAATAGGTCCCTGTATCGAATCAAAACACCAGAACTAGAAAACTTGTGAAATGATTTTTTTCTTCACATCACGATCAGAAGAATTAACAGCAATTCACATAAGTCATTCATAGGATTTCCATGAGAGGAAAAAAATTCAAAACCTCGAAAATACACACAAAAACGAAACTATTTGAAATTTTATCAGTAGAAGTTGCTCAGTTTTACTGAGCCGACGCTTTTCTGGATTCTATGTTTCAATTGAACAGTTATCGGTATGATAACACTTGTTATTGTTTTCGAAATTGATTAATTATATTCACTTTATTACTCAACTCTTTTTAAATCCCATCTCACCAAAAAAGAGCTCCATGCACAATACCAAAAAATGCGACAAAAGTGATGTTTCTCAAAAATGGGTTAATACCCTTTAATACCTGCCATTTTTTTTAGTAAATTAGTATTCAAAATAAATTGCAACTAATGATGAGTTGGCTTTGCTAAATTCGTTTCGGCTTCACGTTGCGTTACTTGATTATGACTAAGATGTTGTGCTTTTTGGAAGCCTCCTCAACGTATAGTAAAGAAAACCGAAACAGAATGTAATCTGATGATTGCGTCCTGCCGGAACTAAGCAGAAACAACCGGCGTTCGATTAATGACAATTTGTCTCCGCCGGAAAGTTTCCCCCGTTTCGGTAACGACCAGTAATTGATCACGATCTAAACCGTTAATGTGCTGGTCATGATTGTGCTTTCGGGAATCGCAGTCACAAACGACAGCGAGGTCCAAAACAACAGCGGATAGCAGCAGAGCGTAATATGTGTTCAATATATCTAGAAACAAATGATTTCAATCCATTTTCTTCAGTGCCGCTTCGTCATACTGGTAGGTTAACTATTGGCTGTTGGAAGTACGTTGGGTTGATTGGGTGAACCGCAGTTATAATAAAGTTTTATTAGTAAAAAATTAATTTCATTTAGCAATTATGAACTAATTAAAAACCAGCAGTTGCAAGATTTGCATATAACACTGCAAGATTTGCATATAAAAATATATCAACTGAAAAAGCCAGATCTATCGTGTGAACGACTGTATTCTTCAAATCCTCCTAATGTCAAATCAAACTCAAGCTGCCTTTTATGAATGACAATATATCTTATCTATCTCAGTTTAATCGAGGGCCGCTGCACGAGCCAATAAAGCTGCGAAGCAACATTCCGTACAACAGATACGTCGACAAGAGTTAGGGCTTACGCCCCCAAAAATTAAGACATCACCACCGCAGGGTAATAATCGTCAAGCCGTTTGAGGGAAATAGTATTCGAGATAAAACCACGTCGTGCTCAAGGGGATAAGCGGACCAAGAGTGCACGTAAGATGTCACCGCGGAATAAAATATTAAGACTTTATTGACATCAAAAATGCCGGCGACGTTTCACTTATCGTTTTGTAGATAGTAAGCACGATCCTGTGCGCCGGGAAAGAGAGACGTCTCCATTATGTGGCTGCCTGTCGCTTTCCACTCGTTGATGATGTGAATCGAAATAACATTTAGGATAATTGCTAATTACGGCTGGCGTCACCGCTTAATGGGAAAGTATTTTGACGCAGATTCGAGTTTTAACTTTTGTTTGAAATGTATTTGATATTAATTACACCTTTCTCTGTTTTTATCACCTGCAATAACCTTTAAATACTTTTTATTAGTCATCAAAAACATATTTGGCATAACCAACAGTTTATTGTCGAGCTGTTCCAACTAGCTACTTTCCTTTAAGAATGGTTTGTACAATTATCAAATTCTGATCAAACTTTTGAACTAAGTTGCTGTGAGATCGCTTGCATTTTGATCTCGATATTCTTTGCAACGGCCTAACTGTTTTAAACGCTTCGACTTACATTTCATATGTTTTGTAGAATTGATAGCATGCATTTAAGATGATGCATTGCAGGAGTTACAAATGTCAACATCAAGTTTTCCAGTTTTGTGCAGCTTTCTATTGAATTGTTTAGTATGGTGTTTTTTTTTTTTTTTTCAGAAGATAAATGTACAGTTGATGTTTATTATTATATGTAGTTTGATATTATTTATCGGACATTAATTGTCGTAATAAACAGAAACAAAAAAAGTCTCAACTAGTCTATATAACAATGCTACAGGGTGTAACGGTCAAAACTAAGTCAAACAAAAATGTGTGCAAATCGGCCATTTTATATAAGAAATCAAAACATATTTTTTTGTCAAGTAAAGCTCGTACAGAACACAGAAAAAATATTGACTCATGCTTTCTTTTTAGCGAATGCGAATTGCCGGACCTTTCTTTTGACTACTTCCATCAAGTTTTGTACAGTTTTTTCAGTCACTTTTACCGCAGAACGCCAGTTTGGCTTGAACTGCATCTCGTTGACAATGTCTTTCGTGTTTTCTTGAGGTTTCGCTCGACGATCACCCAGTATTTTTCTATTGGACGGAGCTCTGGTGTGTTGAGAAGGTTCATGTCCTTCGAACCACCTGGATGTAGTTTGCGGCATGTCGCTCCATGGGGCCTTTTTCCGTAATGGCAAGATGCATGTTGCTTGATAAAAGGCAGCAGACGTTTTCTCAGGCACTCCTGCATATAAATTTCCTGGTTGATGAAACCTTTCTCGATGAAAATGTTGCTCTTTAAGCCGCAGAAATAGATGACCTTCCACACGGGATATTTCTTTGCAAAATTCGACAGCTTAAAGTGTTTGAAAATTTATGCCACCTTTCCTCTTCCAGTTGCGGTATAATCTTCATATCCAGGAAGCTGTTAAATTCTGCCTTGACGTGAGTTTTATCATCCTGTACCACGAAAACAAACTTCGTCAGCACCTTCACGTGCAGCTCTCGCGATCGTTGTGTGGCCGACTTATTGTGCTTATCGTTACGATTTGGAATCACCAACTTTTTGTAAGTCGACAGTTCTTGCGGCCTTAGGATTTCGAAAAAACTGTTATGTCCAAGAAATTGGCAGCGGTCTTTGAAACATGGCAAATAGGAAGGATTGGTTCGTAAGAGGGTACGAAAAGCATTGCGAACATTTTTTTTTTTTTAAACTGTTTCGCACTAAGCTGTTTAATCACGTTAATTTGCAGAATGGCGACGGCGCATGAACCACGAGCTGCACGCGTTACTTGGAGAGAGCCCTATTGAACACCTGGCGAAAGTCAATAGGTTGCGGTAGGCCGGACGTATGCGGGTGAGTGGGTGACTATACATTTGCGTTGTTTTTGAAATTAAATGTCATGAATTCAATGAAGCAGCAAAATAATGCTCTGTTTAAAAGTTTCAAAAGAACATTGAACAGTGCAATTTTTTTACAATTTTTACAACAGTTGCAGCTACTTGGGTTCGTTTGTTTCGTTTGCATGCGTTTCGGTAAATATTCCCTGTAATATGAGGTTTAAATTGCTTTATATGTTTGAGCCTTCAGTCAGCAAATACAGTGGAATATAATCAAGACACTATTTTGATACTTTTCGTCGTTTCAGGAAGCATAATCATCAATCTTTATTCAAAAAACGAGTTTATATTTTAAAAAAATATTACGAAATACCTAATTAAACTTGGTAAAGTACGCACAGCATCTCAAGCAGCTTGATTTTAGCTCTAGCTTCATAATCCACACGCACTTGGGCTAGGTGTTTTGGTCTTCAACTTGGTGCGCAACAAATTAAAAAAAGCATTACACAGCAAATATCTCTTCACGGATCAAAACAAAACGAGAAAAAAACGCTCAACGTGCCCAGGGCCGGCGTCACATTATTTTCCTGAGTGGGTAGTAAGCAATGGAGGGGATAATTCCGTATGGGTAAGTACCCACAGATACATTTTCCGAGTGGGTACTACTACCCACATGAACCGCCGGCCCTGAACGTGCCTCCAGGTGACGAACACAAGATTCTCGCACTGCATTCGTAGCTTTTTAGCTCTTGCACCGAGCTGGTGCTTGCTACGAATGTCACATAAGACGATAATACGCTCGTGGTGCTTGGTGTCTATAACTTGGCGATGTCACCGAGCGGCTCGGAGCGGTGCTTTAACCAAATCTGAAAAACGCTGTCTATCTGTGTTGCTGTGTGGCTAACTTGAAAACATGAAACAGAGCGAATGAAATAATCTGCGTTCACACGAGACTGGATCAAGAATTATTTGAGGTCAACGATGAGTAACTTGAGATTAACAAACCTTGCCATTTTATCAATCGAACGTGAAATCACTGATTCCATTGATTTTGGATCTGTAATTTCTCATTTTGCCAACCAAACGGCTCGGAAAGTGAGCATCTAAATGCCTAATTATTGATTTTGCGGACAACGGAATAAATAAGTAGAAAAATCTAAGTTTTTTGTTTGTCTCAATTCCTTTTATGGAAGAAAAAACTGCCCAGTCATTTTCATTGGGGCCCACGTTTTTGTTACCGCACCAGGCCCACCAAACCGTAGCTACGCCACTGGTCCGTAACGACGTGGCAGGCACCGATATCGATCTTTACAGAACGGAAGCTACTGACTTTTTGTATTATATTGAAGATGGTAAATTATTCCCAAATAGCCATATGGTTCTTTGTGCAACTTCACTAGCTAAGATCCATCACGGAGGAGATACTAAGAAATGGGCGGTCGTTCAAGCTCAAGCCACTTAGCAATAGTGTATCTGTCTGGTATTGTGCAGTCACATACAATCAGTGTCATTTTACGCTGGAAAAATATGATGCGGCATTTAGAAATATTATTAGTCATGCAATTACGGGAACACTACTCCTTAAAACTGCTACCGAAAAGAGGCTTCTCTGCCGTAAGAATCGTGGGCATTTCAATCGCGTCCTCGCGGAGGCGAAGAATTTCTTCACCAGGCACGACACGAGGAGATTCTATAAAACGAATAATGGAATTAGGAACCAAACCGTGCCAGTACCTGCCATGTGTAATGACAGGGAGGGGAACCTAATTACCGATAAATCGCAGCTGGCCAGGCGTTGGAAGCAACATTCTGAAGTGGTGCTGGACGGTGAGGAAGGTAAGAGAGTCGTCGAGGAGAACAGGATAGAAATTGAATTTTATTGCAATCGGATTTTTAGTTTCGAGGTTATGTATCAAAATGTGAAAATCACAAAATATCATTATCTCAGAAACTACACAACCGATTTGAACAAAATTGATATCAAAAGAACGAGCTTGTTTTTTTGAACCATTTGTAAAATAATTTTATAAGGATCGGACATGTGGTTCAAAAGTTATGTAAAGAAACGTAATTCAAAGACTGTTTAAACTCACTCACTTTTCCCAGAGATGGCTGAACCGATTTTCACAAAATTAGTGTCATACGGAAGGTCTTGTTGCCCCATGAGACCCTATTGAATTTTATTGTTATTGGACTTTAACTTTGTCCGTTATGTATAATAATGGGAAATCAGGCTATGACAAGAAACAGGTTTCTAAGACTGCTTGATCAAAATAGGTATCAAATGAAAGGACTGTCTTCAAAACTCCTAAATAACGAATTTTATGGTGATTGAACATGTAGTTCGAAGGTTATGAAAAGAAACGTGTTCGGAAAACTTTTTTAAATTCACTCGTTTTGCCAAAGATGGCAAGACTGATTTCAACAATCTTAATTTTAAATTGAAGGTTCAGTTGCTGTATTGGTACCCATTACATTTGATAATAATACTGGTTGACAAAATCGAAAAAAATGTTGCTCTAAACCTCACAATAGTTGCCCTAGAAAGAAAAAGATTCACAGGAAAACCTATAATTTTTAATTTTTTTTTAATTTGACCTGCGGGGCCACACTTGTGTTAACCAGTGTAATCGGACTTTTATTTTAACTATTATGTGTTAAATTGAAAAAAATATTGAAAGTCTATTCTCTCGAAGATTTCACGACTTATTTAAAGAAAACATGTGTCAAACGAACAGGTTGTTCCTCAAACTTACCAAACCCAAAGGCTGTTTAAAACTAGCTGCTTTGATCAAAGTTCGAAATTAGGAGTCACTATGATAGAGAAACTATTTATTTAGTACAAATATTACGTCAAATTTCAAATACTATGCTCCAATTATTCCTTCAAATACAACATCAATATTCTAAAATCCAAAGAGTTGGTATACCTTTATTGAATTGTATTTGTCAATTGAAGGATGTTTTCCATGAACCGAAAGTCGCAAATTCGGATTTCAAAATGAAGTATGGAGTTGATTCTTGGCCTCTGAGCATCATCCCGAATACTGAAAAACTCACATTGCGTAATGTTTGTCCCTTTTAGACTGATTTCCAGAAACCGGAAGCTACTGTCTAGTAATTTAAAATAGCGTCTGAAGATGATTTCTGGCCTCCGGGTATCATACCGCCACTCCAAATCGTATTGGTCATCTGGATTAAAAATGGGGTTTGAGGTCGGATTCTGGCTACTGGGTATAATCCAGGTTTCAAGAACTCATATTGATAGGTATTTGCCCATTCATTGGATGCCCCTCAGA
This sequence comes from Wyeomyia smithii, assembly GCF_029784165.1. Classification (NCBI taxonomy): domain Eukaryota; kingdom Metazoa; phylum Arthropoda; class Insecta; order Diptera; family Culicidae; genus Wyeomyia; species Wyeomyia smithii. Next base: position 178,874,710 of record NC_073695.1, read on the forward strand.
AACGATTAGTAATATCAACTGCGTTAAAGAATTCAAACTAATGTATAAGGAACAACTATAAATATAAATTATTTGAAATGAATTTGAAAAATGAATTTTAAAGTTGACATAAACAATTTAAATATTTATACGCAGTATATGAGTACAAATCGATTATACCTCGATCAAAAACAAAATCGCATCATATATTTAAAAGGATCTAATGTTATTTGCATTACGCGGCTTTTTTACGCGGATTCCGGAATTAACGCGGTTTTTTAACGTGGAGTCCGGAATTTATGCGGTTTTTTTTACGCGGCATGTATCCCCCGCGTAAAAAGGCGACTTTAGTGCATATGTGTTAATGTATGTTTATATGTGTGTGAATGTTATATTTTATATGTTCGGTATAGTTGTGTGAACAAAAACAAGAGAATAACAAATCCAGCAGAAATTATCAAAGCGTATTTTTTAAGTGTTGGTGTAAATCTATTTTAACAAATAATAAGTTCGAATGAGAAAGGCTGGGTCTCACCGCTAGGTGGATTAATTTAGGTTTTTTTTATTAATTCCTCCTTCGTTTTCGCGACAAAATTGTTGGAATAGATCTTGCGCTTCAAGTTTACCCAGAAATTCTCGATAGGACGCAGCTGGGGGACGTTGGGCGGATTCGTGGACTTCGGCACCACATCGATATTCAGCCGCTCCATGTCCTCCAACGATCGCTTCGAGTAGTGGGCCGACGCCAAATCTGGCCAGAACACCGTGTCTTCGCCCTTATGGTACTTCTTGATAAACGACACATCTTCTGACAAGCACTTCGTACTTTCCCTGTTCACGGCTAGACGGGAGCGAAAGAAGAGCGGCTTTGATATCCCCTTCTCGCTGATTGTCAGCCGGAGCAGCACCTTCTTGGGAATCTTGGTGTGTGAAATAAATTTCACCTCGGAGCTTACTCCCTTCGTGGGTGAAGTGAAATACGAAGTACCCTGCCAGTTGTTGCCATCGACTAGAGCATCTTATCCAACCGCTGTCACTGCGTCATTGCCTGCAGCTCCGAAACCAGTGGACGGGACTGCTGCTTCCTGACATGTATGTCCATGTTCTTCAGATACTTTCTCACTGTTTTACCGCATGCACCAACCTTCCGGCCTAGTGCACGCAGCGATTTAGCCACTTTTCCCTCGGTCTTCCTCTTCAGCATCTTTTGAAGCTTCTTATCGCTCAGGGGCGTTGGCTGTCCGGAACTGGGCTTTCTTTCGATGCTCTGATCGTTGTCCAATAGTGTCAAGATGTTGTAGATGTCGGAACGGGCATACCCGGCGTCCACAAAGTGCCGCACGATGTCCGTTATAAAATTCTACGAATAAACGAATCCTCTTCCGGCGAGTAAGACCGTTGCAGGAAGCCTCCGTTGGAGAATACCAGTGGGATGATCTACAACGGACCAGATGTTCACCTTGAGACAGATCCTCGACCAGTTTCGAGAACACAACTTGCAGACACATCATATGTTTATTGACTTTCAGGCGGCGTACGAAACAGTGAAACGCAACGAGCTGTGGCAAGTTAGGCTTGAAAATGGTTTTCCAACAAAATTAATTAAATTGTAACGTGCGACACTTGACGGTTTCACATCACGCGTCAGGACAGCGGGTGAAAACTTGCTGCTAAATATAGCTTTAGACGAAACATTACGAAAGAAAGGTGTGCATAGGACACCATCATCACGAAGTCCCACATGCTTCTAGGCTCCGCGGACGATATTGATTTAATTGATTTTAACCTTAGAGCAGTTGAGGAGGCCTTTGCGGCTTTCAAAAGGGAAGCTACGAGAATTGGACTCACCATAAAGACTGCTAAAGCGAAGTACATGGTGGCTGGCAGAGAGATTTTGGTACTCTCGTGACATGTAACAACGAGGAGAGCCGCGAGGTGAAGAGACGGATTGCGGCAGTGAATAGGGCGGATTACGGATTTCGTAGCCAGCTTAGGTCCCGTAGCCTACAGATCCGAACGGAGTTTGTGCTCTATAGGACCCTGATCCTCCCGGTCATGCTCTACGGACATGAATTGTGGACGTAGAAGGAGGCCGATCGACAAGCGCTTAGGGTCTGCGAGCATAGAATCCTGCAATCAATACTCGGTGGCAAACTAGAAAATGGGGTGTGGCGCAGGCGCATAAATCACGAGTTGTACGAAGTATACAAACACGCTGATATAGTAAAGTCTTTTTTTACACGTTTTTTTTTTTTACACGGTTTTATTTGACACGATTCTTTTTTACGACGATTTTCCAAATAACACGATTTTTTTTACGTCGTTTCCCCAAATAACGCGATTTTTTTACACAGTTTTTTTTGCACGATTTTTCGTCTTCGCGTAAAATTGTTACAGTAAGTAGTAGTAACGGTAACAAACTATAATAGGCTGTTTTGTACACAGTTTCATTTTTACACGGTTTTTGTTTTACAAGATTTTTTTACGACGTTTTTCCAAATAACGCGGTTTTTTTACACGTTTTTTCTTTGCATGGTACGTAGAATCGTGTAAAAAAGAACTTTACTGTATTGTCAAGCTGATGAAACACGGCAGGTTACAGTGGGCTGATGAGCTGATGGCTGATGAGCGACCGGTAAAGATAATATTTAGCAGAGAACCGGATAGAAGCCGACGACTGTCAGAACAGCGGGTGTAAGGGAAAACTGAAGAGGAGCAGCACAAGACCGATTTTTGTGGAGGCGTATTCTAGATTCGGCAAAGGATCTCAACGATCTGTCGCTATAAAAGTAAAAAAAAAGTAAGTACTCCTCAAAACATTTCACCATCCTATAAACCTCATTGATAAAAAGTACGTACTGCAGTGGTCCAAGGCTACTTCTTTGGGGCACTCCAGAAAGATTCTAACATATCTGAGATTGAGTAGAACCGATATTGATAATAGCGCTCGATCAGACAGGTAGTAACAAAACAAAGTGACGAAAGCGAGTGTTATGCCGATTTTCCCAGTTTTGTGAAGAGAATCTCATGACAGACTCATTCAAACGCAACTGTGATATCCACAGCTCTGAAGCCGGTAAATAAAAAGGTTGATTGAGAATGATCGCATCGGAAAGAATCTATGCTGATCAGAGCTGGAAGCTGGCTAAATCGTTTTTAGTAATCTTGAACATTCCTAAGCTATCACAAGAGGGAGCTGCGTAGCCGCAAGGTTACAGAGTCCGCTTTGTCAAGCGGATGGTCGTGGGTTCGAATCTTAGTAGAATCAGGCCATCCGATGTCAAAAAGGGCTTAAGCATGGGTTTACTCTCAGGCTCCCCACCAGTTGCCCTTCCTTTACGCTGAAATCTACAATACCTTTGCGTGACTTCCTCTTAACAAAACATAAGTCCCTCTTATCAATAAAACTGGCCAGAAGGACGCACGCCGAAACTTCTCCAGGGTATTATAATTGGTGATATTTGGCATGAGAAACGAGTATCGGTATAGTAGAACAGTAAGCGTGTAAGGAAGAGTATCACATTACACACAAGCACCGATGAACAATAATAATAAGCATGCCACTTCTCAGTAGCGGTATTGCTATTAACAGACGTGCGGGATACAGCAGACACCCGGGCATATCTCACAAAAGATCTACGATTCTGGTCGCAGTGAGGAAGTGCATACAGGAAAAAAAAACTAGCACAAAACGAATTCGTGACAAAACACACGGGTCTCCTACGAAAGGCAGAAAATCGAAAGGCAGAATCACGAAAGGTAGAATCACGAAAAGCAGAATTACGAAAGGCAGAATATTTCATAAGGCAGAATAACGAATGGCAGAATCACAAAGAGCACGAATGGCAGAATCAAAAATTGGTCTATTTTCTTTTTAACAACACACACTCGCGGCCTTTGGCCGCTCTATTGTCCAAATGTATGCTGTCCTTACTCGCTACCGCTCGTTCGGACTTAACTAAGGGAAAGAAAACCTGTTTGAATAATCCTAGAAAACCAGTAGATCAGTTGTTTGTATGCGAGAGGCCGCCGCTTCCGACGGCGGGTCGGCGGCCGGCTCGGACCGCGGAAACCACGCCGGCTTTGTGCCGCCTCGGTTCCTTGCCCTCGATTATGCGTCTTCGCCGCATGAATTGTTTTATGTTAATTATAATCAACAAGCCGTTGAGACTAGTGTAAGTTATACCCACCATCGAAAAATTAGTCCCCGCGACGCCGTGAGACTCTTCAGGATCTGAGCCAAACCAGTTTGCGCGTCTCGGATCTAATAATTAGGCTTTATCTGCACCTCTCATAAAAACTGGTCATCGCTGTGTGACCAGTTATTATGTCTGGTTACCAAATAATATTAAATAATAAATGTAGAGTAGCAGCTTTGATACCGTGACCAGCATTCGCACCAATTTACCATCACGCACTTGGCTATCGTAAGTCAGGTTCTGCTACCAGTGATTCTGCCTTTCGTGCCCTTCGAAATTCTGCCTTTTGAAATATTCTGCCTTGTGTGTACGGTCAACGAACTCTGCTTTTCATGATTCTGCCTTTCGTGCTTCTGCCTTCCGTGATTCTGCCTTCTGTGGCGAACCCAAACACACAACGGTGAAGAATATGAAATATGTTGACACAGTAGCCTTTGAATAGAGGGTGGTCAAAAATTGGCCAACTCCAATTCGCCATAATATTTTTATCGTGTATCAAAAAAAACCTGCACACCTCTGATTTTAAAGATGTGTGAGCATACACTGGGGTCGCTTTTTACGCGGTTGGTTGTACCGCATTTAAAATATTAGATTCGATATATTTATACTAAACTTATTTGATACCGCGTGCAAATAACCTTCTGAATCGGGTAAGAATAATCCAGTTTATTGTCAAAATACCCCGTTTGAAAAAACGCATGAAAACACCCGCGTAAAAAGCGACCCCAGTGTAGTATGCTGTCTTATGTTTGGTTTTAAGATACTGCAAGCAAGCTTGGAGTGTTTCATCAGTTATAGAGATTTCATCATCCATGTTGTTCCGAATTGGTGCACAGGCTTACTACCAACTAGCTCAACTCCATCAATGAATTCGAGCATCTTGTAATCTGTGTAAAGCAATCGGGGCCAGTCACAAAAGACAATCATTCCTGTCGCAGTGGCGCTTCTGCCCAATGCCCTTCAGGCATACAAAAAAAAAGCTGGGAGTGTCGTCTACAACTGTGAATCGAGCTAAAAACGAGCCGGACTGTCGACTTACAAAAAAGTGGTGACTCCAAATGGTGATGATAAGCAAAACCAGTCGACGAAGTTTGATTGTGTGGTACAGGATGATGAAACTTACGTCAAGGCAGACTTCAAACAGCTTCCTGGCCTGGAATAATAATGGCAACTGAAAAGGAAAGATGGCAGAGACTCTCAAACACATTAAGCTGTCGAAGTTACCAAAGAAATGGGGTAGATCTGCTTAATGTAGACCACTTCCTTTAGTGGACCACCTTAACTTTTTACACTAAATGACACATTATAGATATACTTATTTTGATTTGTGCTTTGACAACTTCAATAACAGCTACCTGTTTTGCCATTGTTTGTTAACGTTTTCATAGGAAAGGGCTTTACCAAAAACTGTACTGGCATCACACTTTCCGAGCGGAACTAATCAGATTTTCGATGAACGGGTAGGGTAATAGTGTCTTTAAAAGATAAGCAATAAATTTTACTAGAAAAACACTTAAAATATTGAAAAAAATAGTGGCCCAAATAAGGGTGAAAATAATATTGTTTTCCTTATTCATGCTTCATTTCGAACAAGAGCTATCATTGAAATAACACCGCGAATCATAGTTACCATAGTAACCAAAAATTTGTTATGATCGTGTTATTGTACAAAATTGCTGCTAAAAGGCGAAAAACGCCGAAAGTTGGTAAAAAATATACTGAAGCAGCTGTTATTGAGTGTCTTCAAGCAATAAAAAGTGGTGTTTCGACTAAAGAAGCTTACAGGTGCTACAATTTTCCACGATCCACCGTAATGTTCCGTGCAAGCAGCAACTGGTCAGGAAAACCACGAAGAGGTAAACCAACTGCATTGACTGTCGTGGAATTAAGATTCAATTGTTGGTTGGATAACTCGGATATCACGTAAAGGATTCCCTATTACGAAAGAACGGCTGCAGTCTACAGTTGCAAGATTCATTTCGGAAAACCTCCGTCATTCGGACTGCAAGATGAAAGCCGGTATGTTGATACAATAGTAAACTTTTATGTTATTCAATGCTATTGCAATATTGTCTGTGTTAGATTATAAATGGTACTGTGGATTCATGAACCGCACCCAAGAACTCTCAGTGCGTAAGCCAGAGTTAGGTTCATCAGCGGCGGCTACAGTTGAAGAGATATATTATTTAGACCTGGCCCACATTAGGAAATTGTTGTGGTCCAAATAAGGAAACGGTGGCCCATTAAAGGAAACTGAAGCGATGATTTATTTCTTCTATTATAAGAAAATAGAGGTATTATCTTGTTGTTTTTCATGCAGAAAAGATGATAAACATGTAACTTCATGTTTCTACATAATGAAATACTTAATTCAGTTTAGATATTTACACTTTTTCTTGCAAAATTTGCCGCTACGCTACTAAGGGGTCCATTAAAGGCAGTTATACCCTAAATCGTGTGGCAAGCCATCTTTTTCTGTGATTTGAAGATCATCGCGAAAGGTTCCGCCAACAAGGAAGTTTCCAGGAGTGCCTGGAAAAATGTCTGTTACATTTCTCCAAGCAACGCAGTTTTTCAGTTCTATTTTGGGCATCTTGCCATTACGGAAAAAAGGCCATGGAGTGGTATGCCGCAAATAGCGTCCAGGTGCTGCCAAAGGACATGAGCCCAATACACCAAGGCTCCGCCCTATAGAACAAAACTGGGCTATCGTCTAGAGGAACCTCAAGAAGACACTAAAGACAGTTGTCAACGAGATGTAGTTGAAAGCTAACAGGCATTCTGCTAACTGCGAACAAAACTGTGTTTTATTAACGGCTGTACAAAACTGAATGAAAGGGGTAAAAAAAGGTCCAGCAATTTTCATTCGCCGAAAAGGAAACTTGAGTCAATATTTGTTCATTATTCTCTACAAATTGAGCTCGACAAAGAAACATGATTTGATATTTAAAATAAAAAATGACCGATTTTTATTTGACCAATTTTTGACCGTAACTACTTTTAATCATGAGAAACTTTCATCAAAGCTTGTTCAATAAAACACCATTATTGTTCGTTCAACCTTTGAACAGATATGTTCAACGAGTTATGGGCTTGCCCTAAATTCTGAGAACACTTTTGGATAATCGAAAATTCCCGACTGGGAGTTATAAGGTTGAGCAACTGAAACTATTATAATATTATTAACATATTTTGTGGAAGTTACGATTCCTGTAGCTACCTGTAAGCGAGATCAGGACCAGCTTGGAATTCGACCGACTGAGGGAGTGGCCACCGATGACCAAGCAGGGTATTGAGTATAAGTTCAAGCCTGAAAGGAACGTGACGAAACGAGCGAATGCGACCATCGAACTGTTTATCAAGCCAGAACAGATCCACATTTTTCGGAATGCGACCACGACCAAAGTTTCTAAGAAACCACCACGAAGAATCTTCGCTGGAGTCTCTAGTACGCTTGCTCAACGGGGGGTGATCGACAAAAGATTTTAAGTTGGTGATGATATCGTGGATCTTTAAGATGGAGGATATGTTATACAGGCTGACTCTATTCGATGTGAGCCTGGATCGACTACTGCAGGTTATTCTCGTGATGTAAAGTCTTCCATCGTAGTTCAATACACTTATGACGGCACTGGAGTGCTGGAAGCAGTGAACTGTAGCGGCTTTGCATTGAAACTCGAATCCAACAACAGTTTACAGTAGCATATAGTTTTAACAAAACGAAGCCGCAGAACCAGAGAATAGAATTCCTGGTTACAAAATGCGTGTTGTATGTTGCTTAATGCTGTTATTAACAAACGATATTGCTTACTAATATGGGTTTTAAGTAATCAGAATCAGATCCGTGTATACATATTATAAAGCTAGGCCAGTGTTTATTCTCATTAACTTGGAAGACAAGTATATGAAGGCGCTGGGAGATCAATTTGAATTTAGGGAGTTTGATGGTGTGAAGCACTACTTGGGATTCGAATAGAGCATTCCAATGATAAGTCTTGTTGTCGGATTAGTCAAGTAGGAGGCTGTACGAAAGCCAAGAATGTTCTACGCTGTTGTGAACTAGCCTACACAAGTAGAAATAGATGGGACTAATGAAAGTCTAAAAGGTTTCGCTAATGCTAAATGGGCAGGCAACGTCACCGAATGCAAATTAAGCTCGAGCCATATATTTCGTTAACATGGGGGACTGATATTTAGCTGCTTGATTTTAATAGTTAATAAAATATTCCAGCAGTTTTGTTACATATTTGCTGGATTTTTGTAAAAAAAACAGCAATACGCTTTAAAACTGAAATTTCGGTTTGCACTGGAAAAATCAGTAAAAGAAAAATGATACCAAGTTGCACAAGGTCTTCAATTTGAAACAAATTTGAAAGATTCAGATCGATTTAAACATTATTGGTTGTTAAAAGGTCAATCCCTTGGCAACCGAAGCAAAAAAATATATAAAAACATGCATGAATAACGTAATATTGTTTAGGTTTTTTCGACAACCATCATAGCATTTCAAAAAACCTTCAAATATTGAGTTGCTCAAAACAAGTAGAAAAGTGATAAGTAGAAGAATGGTGAATGAATATTGTGGTAAGAACAATCAGAGAGAAAAGTTACGTAGTAATCAGAGAACGAGGATGAGAATAAAATAAAAAACCTGAAAAGAACACTAAAAACTCTTCTTTTTCTTCTATAGAGTTATAGCTTACTAACTGCAAGCATAGAAAATATGTGTAGGTTTATCGCTGCGCTGTAGCAAAAAGTCGAGAATCCAGCGCGCAATGGCTAGGTTAAAAATCGATATTTGTTTCTAAATTGGCTAATTGAGAAGAAAACAAAAGTATTCAAGTAAACTACAATTAATCGCAAAAACTAACTAAAAATGGGTCATAAAAATCAGAAATAAAGTAGTTTTACCTGGTTTCACGTATGTGTTAATTGACAGAGATTCCAATTTATGTTATGAAATTTTCAAAATACGAATCTGAATTTGTGCGCTTGAAAGATTGCGACTTTTCTTCTTTTTTTAACCAAATTCAGATTGCTCCGATCAGTATTCTTCCGAAGCACAGTTAATCGACATATTCAAATTAAGAAAATTGGAACGATGTACCAAGAAAAACACATTGATAATATCATGAATGATTTTGTGGTTTATTAGTAAGAAAAACAAAATAAACTTTTGCAGTTATTCAGTTACCCATGACATTTGCAAAATGCCATTTTAATCGAATCCGTAGAGTAAACTAAACAACCGAAGGCAGTCAGTCCTAATAATAAATTCTTTTCCCGCAAAAAAATGAACCACAGCTTATCCTTCTCGAGCTGTATTCCCTCCAACATCTTGCGGCATATCCGTCTAGCGCCCTTCGTACCTAGGTACTTGGATTCGGTGAAGTGATTTCGATGAAAGACCAATAGAAGAAAGCGAAACAATAATAAGCTCATGGGCCGTAATTGTCATCGTCTTTTACTCCGTTTGGCATTTTGTCGCCGGGCGCGGGTATGCAGCGAAAATATGAACGAAATGGTGAACGGAGGAGGTACGACTAAAGGAAAAAAATATCTAGAGATTTCCAGGGATCTGATTTCAATAGAAAATTTAAAGAACTTTTTTTTGTGATTTGTCGCGTTCCGCCACTTGGGGACACATCTGTTTTAGTGAGCACATATTGTCGTCTGAGGTTTCTGTTTCTCCGCGAGCTCACTTGGGGTACAAACTATTGTTCTCGTTAATGCTACAGGGCGGGGAATGATTACCGCAGTTTTATTCCATCCTCTGTCGTTGCTGAAAAAAAAATGAAACGAAAACAAGAATCACGTGTAGACGGTTGACGATTGAAATGCGATTGGTTGGATGTGAAGGACGAATCGGAAGTTGCATGCCATACGCTGAGCCGCGGATCATATTGGGAAAATGTGAGTGAATCGGAACGAGCGTCGTATTACCGTGGCTACCATTCATTAGTTCAGCGCATTCTGTGGCTCAAGTGGAACAGATAAGATCTGGTGCGCAATTGAGCCCTCCTTTGATGTTGTGCGGTCGCACCGAAAGGGAAATCTAGAAGGAAGATGGAAAACCAGCTTATGGTTGTCTTCAGGTATCGGTACTGAGACGCTTGTTGCTTTGTAGTGAGAAACTAGATTATTGATAGGATTTTATGAGATCACATGTTTTCAAGTTTTGGAACTCTAACCCGGCTAAGCTGAAAACACAAAACCATAATAATATATAATATTCCTTAATGTCCTATTAATTAACAAAATCTCTCAAACAACGGAAACTATTAACATAATACATACTATGGTGAATCGTGACAATGCGTTGTACAATACGTAGAAACTGAACTAATGTATACCCAAAAAATCTAATTATACTTCCAGTTGGCGACAATAAATACTTCACTCCACCTAAATATTTTCCAATGACTCGCACGGAAATTAATTCTACCGGCCGGCGCAGATAACAATCATTTAATTCGTCCGAAAAAGTGCAACATGGAAAAGCTTGAAGACATCACTTGAACGTGTATTAGGAGGAAAGCAACAACCGATGGTAGATGTAGAATGTATGGGCAAAAGCAAATCTTCAACTTCAATTGGCATCTCCTTATCCACAGGATCGCACTCTGCGGTACACAAAGGACGATTTACCGAAAGATATCAGCAAGCACGCTGCAAATGGCAGAGCTTCTGTTCAATAAATTCAATTTAATTAACAACATTTCAGAACTTTCCTACCATTAATGGTAAACCGGTATACCGATGGAACGCACAAAGCACTTCCTTCAGCTTGCGGATTGCGGGAAATGTTCATACACTCCAAGAGAATAGCGGAGCCTTGAGTGTATCTGTGGTGATGGCAAGTGGGGTAAGCAATAATGTCTAATCGAGGAATGATACAAACAGGAAAATAATAAAAAGCAAAAAGTTACTGTAGACCGTTCAAAAAAGACGCCTTCTATTTAGAGGGAATGCAAGTTTGTATTTGGAAAACAAAGTCAGACAATACGACCAGTAAAAATCTTTTTCCACTCATTATGAAGATCTGAAGTTGCGGAAACTTTATCGTGAATAAAATTCATAATAAAAAGTTGTTTTCCTCTTCCAGAGGGACGTCCTTTGTGAACGAGACACAACTTACGAGTTGCAGCATTTGTCATTGACTTTCCCGTTTGATATCAGGGGAATGAATTGAAGTATCGTCAAGCGAGGAAGAGGCGCCACCCATAAAGGGAGGCATGAAGACTGAGTCCACAAGTGGAGATAAAAATTGAAACAAAATTAAATAAATAAGTTTTTCTTTCCTTCGGGTCTTCTCTGGATACGGTTTTACGTGCTAGATAGAGCATTCATCGGATGCGAACTTGTTCTCTTCGTTTTCATCGCAATTTCAGTTGCAACTGAACATATTTAATTCTCATTTCGTTTTACTTCTTCTCATTATGGTGTGATACTATCGCTAAAAAAGCGAAACGATACTGTGTGCTGCTTGTTGGCATTATACTGAAATGAACATCGTATCGCTGGAAAAAAAAAATAAAGAAAACTATACACTCTCTTTTAGTAGGATGATAGTATTGTACTCCAAGCTCCAACTGGTGTGCTTTTCAGGAAATCGCTTATAATACTATACCAGAATATGTTTTTCATTCAATATTTATTTTATTATTGGGGCTGTCAGTACTGTATAGATGTATTGAATAGTTTAAGGGTTCAACGCTCAAATTTTATTTGATCAAAATAGTTTTAAAATCCATGATGAAGAATTTTGAGCCCTGTAAACTTTCAAAATCCAGGCTATCGAAGCCCTACAAAAATAACGTATCAAATACGATATGCTGTTAACATTTCGATAAATGAAATGATTGTTAAAAACACAGTGTGGTCGCGAACAATAAATTCTATACCGAGCATTTATTGCACAGTGCAACAAAATTTTATTTTTCGTCTGCCTTGGCTTCTATATATGATGTTTTGATGTATTTTGATGCAAAAACAAATTTCCTCGAGTTTGGATCAATTTCACCTAAAGGGGCAACAATGGCACCATTTTGAAATTTTAAGAAATCGCAAATTTTAAAAGTTTGACTATATAATAGCATTCTCTTACCCATCTTTAAAAAAAAACAGTTCTTAATTCGGACAAAAACTGACTTCAAAACGATGATTCAACGAAAGCAGGTTTGGCATGGTAAAACCACAGAACAACATCATATTAAGTATGTAGAGCATTAATGAAGCCGCCAATATCTGAAAATGTCAAATTATGTCTTATATTGAGGAATACAGTCTCAGAAATCGATTGGTAGGTATCTAATTGTGGTAAAATGCCAGCAACATGTCAATTTTGCCCAATTCCCCTACAATACTGAAATAGGATTATCTCGACGTAGGATTAACTTATTTGAAATCTGTTTAACGTTAATCAAGAGTGTAAATGATACTCAAAGATATAACAACAACAAAATTTACATGATCCTCCTTCTTTTGCGGGGAGAGGATCGCATTTTTGGGCAGGACCGGTCGAAATATAAAAATCAGATACGAGACAGAATCTTCGATAAAGTTGATACGTTTAAAATGTATTTTTTTAGTATTAAAGGGGAATTGTCAACTGTGATAAAATCTGTGATAAAGAGTTGCAACACAATGAGTTAAAAGTTTCACTGTGCAATAAGTTTTTAGTAATGATAACCTGCTCCCAGATATTGTTTCGAAGATTCTTCAAGTGAATTCTTTTGATTTGTATCAGTCATGGGCAAAAAACGAACCTAATTACAATTTCTTTTTTGTATTTTACTATGATGCTTTTAGTTCTTAGCAGTACATAGTACTTCTTGATAGTAAATTTTTGTACTATTCTGATAGTAAATTAACGATTGCGGTAGTACTCAAATGTGGAAAACTCAGTTTTGCTACTTCAATCAAAAACATGTGGTCGTCCTTAAAAGGGCGTTTTGATTTAAGTTTTCACAAAACTAGGGACAAGATTGTATGTCGAAGGTGCTTTCCAAACAAAAGGGATATCCAAAATCAAACGCTGTGGAATGTGCTGTTTATACTATTTGTCCATCCGCTATGGCAGGCAGCAAGATACTTGAAATTGACACCTGATGCAGTGCTGCTTGTTTTTGGCCGATCAAGTTCGCAGTAAGTTATCCTCTCAAAACAGTGATCGGATAAACCACTGCCGTTATTGTTGTCCGCTGCTGCTTTCAGCTGCTATCAAGTTGGGAGCGTTCTTTCCACCATCCATGAATAGAACAATGAGTTTGAGCAGAAACAGGCTTTTATAAATTCCAAGAGTGCACTACCGGTTGACTAAACAATATTCTGTCGACCGTGTTTGAGAAAACAAGCATTTAGCGACCAACCAGAACAATCGAAACCAGCGTATCAACATGGCTTGACAACTTTCAATAGTACAATAAATCGAAAAATCAAATTACAATTCTCTGCATTTCAACATATTTATGGATGATTACAATCGACTGCTGTATTCGCGTTGACGGTGTTGCTGATATTTGTTTGGTTTTTGCATGCGAAAAAGAAAGAAAGAAATATTTTTGCTTTTGTCATCACGCACATTTTGACAATTGGATATGAGTGTTCACGTAGGTGCGAACAGCCTTCAAAATCTCTTTCAACGCAAATAACCCGAATGAATGATGGTAATCGGTGAGAAACTGACTGAGTTTAAAACTTTCGAAAGCGTACAATTTTCATGTGGATCTCTATATATGTTGCCGTAAGACTACTACGTCAAAAATGCACAGGAAGTAATTAATGAAATTGTTGTCATCATTGATACCTTCGTTTTTGATGCCAAGTGTCTTAGAAATACATAAAATGCCAAGTTTTGGTATTCTCCCGAGATTTTTTTTAAATTGACTTTCTAAGGCCAAAAATTTTCGACCTGGCTGAGTTTCGAAGTCCGAGCCCCAGGCAATTAAATTTTTTTTTTTTTTTGAGTTAACACCAGATCTCGATGTTTCATGCATTTCAAAGACATTTGTAATGAAAAAATAGATTTTAATATAATGAATAACTACCTACGCATTTTTTTAAATTTTCCATGAAAACTTTCTTCGAGAAGACGAAACTTTTGAGCCCGCTAAACCGCTAAACGAAATTCGGATAGAAGATTTGGTACCTTAATGCTTCTGTTCGTGAATTACCATTTGTCATCACTATAGATTTTTGATATTGAAAATAGTTATCAGTTTGTTTTCAAAACTAGTTTTTTTATTGTTTTATTTTTTTATAAATTCGAATTACTAAATCATTTTTTCCATCTTTTCTTCTACATGTCAAAAAATTCCAAATAAATGAAAATCGCGCTTTTTTTTCGCGGGGATTTCTTGGGTAATCAAATTTTTATTTCTCGAGTCCAGAGAAACTAAAAACCATCGGACAATAAATGCTCTATCTACCATGGACCAATTTATAGACTCCGAAGCGGCGTACGATTCAATGAAACGCAACGAACTTTGGAAGATTATGCTTGATCATGGTTCCCAACAGAACTGATTAAGCTGATACGCGGGACACTTAATGGTTTCACATCATGCGTTAGGACAGCGGGAGAATTTTCGAACACGTTTGTGACGTTGGATGATCTGAAGCAAGAGGACGGGCTCTTCAATTTGCTGTTCAAATAATCTTGGAAGATGATACATATACGAAGGGCTGGAATGCAGAGGAGCGGCACCATCATCACGAAGTCTCACATGCTTCTAGGCTTCGCGAACGACATCGACATCATCGTTGTAAATCTTAGAGCTGTGGTGGAGGCTCTAATGCCAGCTACCATGTACTTCGTTTTGGCAGTGTTTATGGTGAGTCCAATTCCTAAAGGCCTCCTCAACTGCTCTACTAAAAACACCAATTATATCAATGTCTTCCACGAAACCTAGAAGCACGTGGGACTTCGTGATGAAGATGCCGTTCCTCTGCACACCTGCACCTTCTAAAGCTATGTTGAGCAGTTCGAGAGCCCGTCACCTTACTTCAGACCATCTAACGTCACAAATGTGTTCGAAAATTCGCCCGCTGTCCTGACGCATGATGTGAAACCGTCAAGCGTCGCACGTTACAATTTAATTAGTTTTGTTGGAAAACCATGCTCAAGCATTATTTGCCACAGCTCGTTGCGTTTTACTGTATCGAACACCACCTTAAAGTCAATTAACAGATGATTTGTCTGCAAGTTGTGTTATCGAAACTTGTCGAGGATCTGTCTCAAGGTGAACATCTGGTCCGTTGTAGATCGTCCCACTCGAAAACCGCATTGGTATTCTTCAACAAAGGCTTCTTGAAACGGCCTCAGTCGCTGGAACAGGATACGGGAGAGAATTTTATGAGCGGAATTTAGGAGGGTTATGCCTCGATAGTTACTACAGTCAAGACTATGTCCCTTCTTGTAGATATAACATACGAGTCCTTCCAACCAGTCCATAGGTAGTTGTTCCTCAGACCATACCCTTAGTATATTCTGACGAATTTCACTACACAGCCGCTCGCTCCCGATTTTGAAAAGCTCGGCCGGTAAGCTGTCCTTCCCAGCGACTTTTAGGTTTTTACTCTTTGAAAAGCATTCTCCACCTCGTCCAATGTTGGTGGGTCCACAGCTTGTCCGTCCTCCCCAATTTTTATCCTGTTCCTCTCGATGACTCTCCTACCTCCCTCACCGTTCAACATCACTGCACTATGTTGCTTCAAACTCCTGGCCACCTGCGATTTATCGGTAGTCAGGTTCCCTTTCCTGTCATCACATGACAGGTACTGGCACAGTCTGGTTCCTGATTCCGTTAATTGTTCTATAGTAGCTCCTCGTGCCGTACCTGGTGAAGCAATTCTCCGCCTCCGCGAGTACGCGATCGTAGTGCTCACGTTTCTTATGACGATAAAGCCTTTTTTCGGCAGCTCTTGCCTCCCGTTATTTCTTCCGCATCTGGCGCATCACATGGTTAACTGCTACTAACGTGTTGACGTAGGCCCGGTTTTTCTCTTCCGTCACCTCTAGACACTCAGCATCAAACCACCCACTACGCGAGGTTCCCGTTATCATGCCTATCACTTCTCGCGTTGTTTCGCTGACCGTATCATGTTTCGCTGTTCACAGCTGGGTCATAGATCCGTCTATCAACTTTCCGACCAACTCCGTGCAACTTACTCTGCAGCAACTTCTTCCGCTGATAACCTCTGGATGTCCAGACGTATCTTTCTTTGCGATCTCGATTTAAATACGTTGGACACCCGGGTGCGAATTTTGCCTACCATGAATTTTGCCTACCACGAAAAGTGCCAGCCGTCGTCATGTGGTCGATCTGGGAGCAGGACTCTCCATTGAGGTGTCTCCAGGTGTGCTTCCGAATGTTCAGACGTACAAAATGGATACTACAGATGGCCATTTCCTTGGCCGCGGCCAAGTTCACTAACCTCAAGCCGTTATCGTTGGTGGTAAAGTGAAGGCATTACCTACCAATAACGGGACGAAAGAACTCCTCTCGTCCGGCTTATGTGTTCGTATCTCCGATGATGATTTTTATGTCGTGTTGTGGGCACTCTCCATACGTGTCCTCAAGGAGCTCATAGAACTCCTTCTTTACGCCATCGGTTTCATCGTTTATCGGCACGTACACGTTGATCAGGCTGTAATTGAAGAATCTGGCCTTGATCCGCAACACGCATAGACGGTCATTAATAGGCCTTCACCTAATTACACGCTTCATTTGGTTTTCGAGTAGCACGTAACCGACGCCCCGTTCCGCTCTGTCGCCGCTGGTGTAGTAGATGTACTTGAAAGTAATGTCCGCGATCGCATCAACCGCCTGGAATTCACGTTCTCCGGTTTTAGACCAACGCACCTCTTGTTCGGCTGTTATCTCCACTTTTGCCTTCCGTAGCTCCCTGGCCAAGATGCCCGCGCGTGCCATTTCGAGCAGAGTCCTAACATTCCATGTGCCAAGTTTCCAATCGTTGTCCTTTTTCGTTTGCCTAAGTCTAAACTGATTGTTCCGATTCATATCATTCTCTGACTTGTTCGTAGTATGATTATTTTCAGCATGCTGCCTTACTATGGCTGCGAGACCTAGTCTCGCGACGGGGCTGCCCTCTTGGATGTAGTTAGCAAGACATTTCATAGTTCAGCCGTCCGCTCGGGAAAGGTCGCTGTTTGAGCCACCCCTAATCTGGGGAAGCGATTTCCACAAACTTGGCATAAAGGGTGTACGGAGTCAAATTGCATCACAAAAAAATATTTGCAAATTTCACTCACCCAACCAATCGCCTACTAACTTTCAGGTAGTAAAATAAAACATCAATTTCATCCTCATATCCGAATGCACGAACTTTCCTGTTAACCATTATGTATTCGGCAATTTTAACACACGTAAGTACTCGGCAGAGTACCCGGGTACCCACCAAAATGAAATACTTCTTACTTCCTCGATTCTTGACCGATTTTCGATCTTGACCCGTCAAAAGATTGGAAAATTTGTCTATTTTTAGTATGTCGGGCCGAAAGAGCCATTGGTCCAAATATCTTCGGGACCATATTCAATGTCTGGAATCTGCTCCGAAATGGCCATTTTGGACAACTCATCAAATGGACTCAAAATGAATGAAAATCAACTCCTGGAGTGGCTCATGAATTTTGATACCAATGTTGGTCGGTTTTATCGACAATTGTACTAATTTGTCTTACCGGAACATGCTCCCGAAGATCCGGATTTACAGGAACCATATGCGGTCACTGGCTCATGTCGATCTCAGATTCTAAAAGTAGACAGATTTTCCAATCTTTTGGCAGGCCAAGATCGAAAATCGGCCAAGAACTGAAGAAGCAAGAAGCATTTCATTTTGTAAGTACCCGGGTACCCTGCCGAGTACTTGTGGGGTATAAAAATTCGAAGCTTCCCCCATCGACCCCCCCCCCCCCCCCCCCTGCTGCTATAAACAGTCTGGTGATGGGAAATGATTTATTTCCACTGGTTAGGACCATTCCATAAATTTCAGCTGGCTGGGTTAAGGTTATCCTTGTTCTTCAAAGCAATAAAGTCTGAAAAGGTACCCGGGTACCCTGCGGAGTACATAACGGTTAACACTGTTCATAACGTCTTGTACAATTATTTTTGTGTGAAAATCCATTTTCCCGATTTTACTTCCTTACGATGTTTCCGAAATGCCTGCTTCATGATGACTTCTAAATTGGCCGCAGTTCAGGTGCGTTCGGAGGATTGAGATGCTTCGTTGCGAAATTGACTTCTTCAGTCTTGTACCACACCTTTCGAGTAATGACACGAGGCTAAATCCGGCCAGAAAGTTGCTGGATCATTATGTGACCACAGAAGTGGAAGAAAACGTTTCTGGAGACATTCCTTCAAGTATACCTGCCCGTTGACCGTCTCGGTTGTCACGAATGGTGTGCTTCGCTTTCCACAAGAGCAAATTGCTTGCCAAACCATGTACTTTTTGGCAAATTTTGGCACCTTCTGCTCTCCAAAGTCCTCTGGAACTTTGAATTTATGATAAGCGGTGAAGTCATCAGTCATCAGGATGTAGAGCTTCCGTGCACGTGTTTTCGTCACCCTATTTTGCCGTTCATTGCAATTCGGCGCTTCCTGAACTTCGCGTTTTTCGCATCTTGAAAGAAAGTTTTGCTGAAATGCAGTATTTTAGCCACATCTCCAACTGAACAGTTCGGATTCCTTATAAAAGCTTGTACTACCCGCTTGTGATCCTCTACACTATACGGAGATCCATTTCGGTCACTTTTTCTTTCCGGTCGATGGTCAAACGCTCGTTGTGCCGAATAAAATCACGAGTTACCGTAGATTGAACCATTCCCAGCTTCTTGCTGTTTGCACGATGAGAAAGATTTGGATTTTCGAGGTATGTGCCCAAATTTCTTATCGCCTCTTTTGTTCTTCCGACTCCATCTTCACAACGATTTAACTAGTAACTTACACAGTGTCAATAATACACATTGAACAAATTTCACCCAAATGTTCAACAGAAAATACCCAATGAGTAAAAAGTTACAGTCATTTGAAAAAGTTTGCAATTTGATTTTACGTGTTTCATTTAAAAAGAAAGTATTCATTGACGTTGTGGAAGGGGAACACTTTAAGAGGAAAAGGTCCTTATTGGTAAAGAAAATAATTAAATTTATTAATTATGGTTATTTTCACCTTAAAATGCTTCTAATGTAAAAATTGTTTAACGTTATTTCAAATTCGATATGGTGACTTGTCGTTTTTGAAAGCCTGGGTAAGATTGAAGAAGAGTTTTCAAGAAAACCCCTTATACTGGTATTTTCGGAACCAGGATCACGCCTAGTAACGAAAATTGAAAAAACATGACAGTGACTTGTGTTTCCAGGAAATTCTCATCATAAGTATTTTCGGAATTAGGATAGCATTCATAAATCACGCCATTTTTAGATTTAGGATGGCGTTTTGTGTTTTCTCTGAAGCTGTACGAAATTCTTGAATAATTCCCGATGTTAGTATTTCCGGCTAAGAAAACAAAATTGTTGTCCGACTGCATTTTAGAATCCATTTGAAGACTTTAAGTTTTCACACAGCTGTTCAAAAATAAGAGAATTGGATCAATTCTCACAAGTATTAGGCCAAAAGTTGCGAGGGACCTTCAATACTTGATATCAATGCGTTTAGTTGTTCCGAATAAGTAGAAAAATATTATTCAATTCTTGTTTGTTCGAGTTTGTAGACACCATAATCGCCAAGGAATTAAATAGTTTTTGGAAAAGTTGAAATTTTAGCAATTTCTTGCTGTTTTGTGTTGAGCTAAATCTTTGAAATTAGTTAAAAGACCTCTTTCAAACAGAACTTTATTATGGAAAAAAAATGACAAGGCTTTCATTTGAAGTGATCGCAGTTTTAGCCGACATTGGCAATCCATTTTTGCCTGCTAGCCTGCAGAATTATATGGCACCTAATAACACTGCTCAGTGTTCAAATTTGGAAGAAGTTAAAAAGAAGTTCTCTAGGAAATCATTTTTATTTAAAATTGGTAATTTTTATGTTTAGCTTGTGCTAATCCTACAATGTACATGGACTCGTTTTAATTATGTAATCTGCCAAAATAATATTACCCCTACGTAAGAAAATTTCTATTTATCCTAAATTTCTGCTCAAATTAGTTGTTTCTTTAATACATATTACTATCCCCTCTGTGAACCATTTCTTCAACCCCAAAGTCAGCCCATCAGCTTAAACAATGTGCCAACATTCCATCGCGAATGATACGGATCATTAGGTTTCTTATAACTTTTCCAGCTCAACACACTCCTCTCTATGTCGTTCTGCATCAACGATCTTTATGTTGCTTCTTCGACACCAAATCCTAGACGAGAACCACACGGATTACTTTGCCACGGGAAAACTTTGCAGCATCGAGCTGCAAAGTAAACCTATCAACAGTTGTGATCACCTAACCATAGCGGATAGCAATGTCTAAAGCATTGCTAAAGAAGAATGGGAGAAAAAAATCACAATCGAAACCAGATAAATGTCCATGAATAAACATTAATTGTTTCAATAGGACAATTTAAATTTTTCCTTCCTTACATTAGGGTTTGTCTCCTTTTTCTAGCTCATCGTGTTCACTATCAAGAACGCCTCATCAATTTGAACCACGGACTGCCGATTTGCGGTCGGCCTCCGTCTTCTCGAGTATGTTTATGAGCAAACTCATGCTCGCTCAAACGACTCACCCCGCAAGACGGCCGGCAATGTTAGATCCACTGAGACATCCAGCGCAATTCCGAGAAAACTCATTTGCAAATATTAAACATACATCATTCGGTGCTATCCACTTTAGCGTCGCCGTTGTCTCTTCTTGATGGCACTGAACCGGCAAACCAAGTATTTATACTACCTGTACACCGATCAGATCCAACCCGAATCTTAAGCATGCAACTAAGAGAGCAAGTAAAAACGCGCACTACGTCTTCAAGAATTGAACCTCTCTGTGTTGTGACGCCGGACTCTGTTAACATCGAATGTTTTACATCTTCTTATCTGCGCCTAGAATCATCGATCGTCGCAAAACGAGATTCGTGCAGAGGCCGCTGCATTCGTATATGAGAGACTGAAAAACAATTGCGAAAGGTTTCCCCATCCGAGCTTCCAACTCGGTGTCATTATCGTTTCTATGTTTCACCTTGCCATACACCGGGGTCATCCTCCGGGAGATGTCTGGGAGAGATCAAGATTAAGTGTTCGGTTTACTTTTGCCAGCAGCGCTATAAATATCGCTTGTCCGTTTTTCGAGTAATTAAAAAGTAACAGGCAAGCTAGCGAACGACATTTCGGTAAACGGTGCTGAAGTAAGAAACCGTAGAAAATAATTGCAAACGGCCACGCTGTAATGACTGTCAATTGAACAGAATCTTTTGTCATGTAAATTTTACCTCAAACATATGTTGGACGAAAATAAAAACTGACGTTGACAGTCAGCAAGAAGTAGGTAATAATTTGTTATTAACAGTGGTGAACTCTATTTCGCAAAATCGACAATTGACGACCCCAATTTTCAGTTGGTTAATTGACTATACAACCAATTTTTATGCATGCTTAAGATTCGGGTTGGATCCTGCTGGTCGTAATACTTAAGTAAAAAATTAATTACAAATATTTTACTATCCCTCAGGCCAACAAGACTCTACAACTGGATGATTAAGCCAAGATAACCTTCGTCAACGAGAAATTGAGAGGTCACAAGCAATGATAAGCGAATTTCGATTTACGTTTGATGTATTGCAGTCCAGTTAATTCCCATTGCTGTGAGAACTGCTCTTTCAGCATCCTTACTGGGGGGAACGGAACTCATTTTACTCAGGTAAACCCTCCTGCAGCGCCAATTTATAGCATCGGTTTCGTTCGTCTGCTGCCTCAACCCGTTACCCAGCGCTAACAAGGTAAAGCGTAATTAAACGATTACAAAGAGCACAAAGGGCCGCCGCGCAGCGAAATCCAATTCGTACCGGTGCATAAGGACACCACCCGGTTCCGTTGTTGCTAGAAAAAAATCGACGACGGTTTTCTTCCGAGGGCTACGGAACAGTGTACTGGCATGACCGGAAATATCAAAGGAATTATCGTCATTTGCCAGGGGCTATCCTTTTGGTTTTTACCTTCGCTCTCGCTTTGCACGGCGATGTTGGTCTCCAGCTTCAACCATCCTTTTACTGGACAGGATTTAGGATATGCTTGGTGGCCTCCTGATACGCGCACGCTTTCCAACGCTAATGGATAAAATTCAATCATCAACCCAGTTCAAATTTTAAAAGTCATATTTTCAAACAATGTCTGCACTGATTGAAACAATACCCGTAATGTGTTTGAACTCGGAATTGATTAGTCAGGAATAACGAATCGATTGTTGTTTTAATTTCACCGCACGTGATTAACAATAGAGATGAAATTATTGTAATTGAATATTCAATTCAATGTTCTACTAAGCTTGTGGAAGTGTGCCTGTTTCGTTTGGCCTTCGGGGAAATCAATAGGAGTGACCGATTGCCCGATAATATACTAATTCATAATTATTATTTTTTCGAACCAACATTTTTCATCTCTTTGAGTACTAAAATACGTTGAATTGGAATTAACATTAATTTATATTACACAATAACTCAACACTAAACATTCATTTAATGATAATTGCATGAAATTAATACTAATTATTTTCAATAATTTCAACTTCGATAACACAGAACCTTATGCATATGCATTGTTCATTCATTCTACTATTGAATATTTCTTTAGATACTATGAAATAACTGATACGAAACCCCAGAGTTCGTCTCTGGCCATCCAATTTAATGCCCCGCAGTGAGAACGATAAGCAGTAATAGTAGTAATAGATCGAAAAGCACGTTCCCCCTACGTCGACCGACTGGTCCAAACTGCTAGTGCTGAGACTACAAGAAAAATCCCATAATCCGGCAGCCGCCCGGCTATATTGACTTTCCAGTAATTGAGAGCAAATAACGCAAAGAAAATATGTTTGTTCGGAAAATTTATCCCAGCGTGATAATTACGCAAGCTTTTCAAACGATTTCTAGCCGGTAATGGGAGTGCTATTCCGGTCCGAACTTTTCAGCATTAGCAGCGGGAAGTAAAAAAAAGTTGCGTCCGTCTGGCTGTCCGAAACAGCAAGAATACATTTGCTAGCCGAGATTAGAGTGAACCTAAACTAACATAATCCCTACCATAAATCAGTCCCGGTTAGGCGCACTAGATCGAGCGAATGAATCTACGGGGGCACAAAAATAACGCACCAATAAATGTTTCGGAGTTTTCGAGCATCCTGGGAGATGTTCTGATTGAGATTCCTGATAGCGCTAGGAAACCTTACGCCATTTTGAGTACACGAGTCCATGGGGAAGTGAAATGGTTCAGCAGGACCATAAAAATTCTCCAAACGACCTGCGAAGCGATTATACTGGTTTTTTCTAGTACACAGCTTATGGTTAGAAACCGTTTTTAGTCAGAATGACCTGAAAATACGCAAAATTTTAATCTAACATTTTCGATTTGAACGAATTTTCGCACACGGCTTTAATGTAGGAAAACCAGGCCAAATCCCAGGGTACAATGGACGAAACATTGCACACGTCTTTGACTAAGCAAACTGGTTATTTTCCGCGGTCGGAGGAGTTTTCCAAACTCAGAAGTAATTTATCAAAAGGGTGTTTGCATTATGCATAAGTTATATTCGAAGCATTATAGCTCAGAAAGCTTTCATTGTATAGCCTATAGGAATAAATTCTATGAACTAATTTAAACAATCATATATCATTGATTTTAAACAATTTAGAATTTCATTTCAAATCAAAAGGCTCATAATAACTAACTACCTGAATTATTCCATTTTCAAGCATTTCTGTATTGAAGTTAAAAATATATAAAAAATAAACACCAAAGTTTATAAATTAAATAAATATAGAATAAAATTTTCCCTTCAAACTAATTTTTATTAAAACTAGACATTACTGCAAAACTATGTGCAATAAACATTTACTTAAATGATAAATTCCAAGTGATTTTTTGACGTAGGACTACGTTTCTCAGGAAGTTCGGCTATAAAGAAGTGTAAAATGAAAATCAAATCGGTAAAAGGGAAAAATATGCCCATCTTCAGATAATTCGGTTCGTTTTCAATGAATTTCCTTCGTTCTTGTAACAATCGACTGATAAATCATCTATGCATCCTTCTAAATGCAGAAAATTGTAATTTGAACATTCGAACTAGTGCAAAATTGTCCAGCAACCAAATTTAGGGGGAAATTTATATATAGAAATATTTTAGAGAAAAGCTTTCTTCTACAAAGTTGTTGTAAGTTGAGCTCAACTAAATATTACTTATTGAAATATAACATCTATCACCCCGTGGTAATATGAGCCAATCTCGAGATATAGCATTTTTACGAAAATAGTTTTTGAATTTGATTTAATTTTTCGTAAAAATGTTATATTTCGAGCTTGGCTCAAATCAAATCAAATTTAAAGTAAAATTAGCTGCATTGGCCGAAAATTGCAAATTTAGTTTCAAAATACAAAAACAACCTATCTGGCAACACTTCCAGTCAAAAACAGTATCTTTTCTGTATTCCTTGGTTCATTTGCTTCAAAATTCACCTATCACTATTTTTCGGGGGTCTTACGTCTATAGATTATGAAATAGAATAATTACGAAATTTACAACTATTTTCGCAAAAATGTTACATCTCGACATTGGCTAGTATTACCTCGGCATGATAGTTGTTTCTTACGTTAAGTTTTCCAAGGAACACGATGAAATTATCTTATTTAAAATAAAAATGGCTGCATTTGCCAAAAATGTAAATTTAGTTTTCAAATACAAAATTAATTTATCTGGCAACACTTGTGGTCAAATGTCATATTTTTCCTGGATTCCTTGGTTAATTTTCTTCAAAAATCGTCTATCAGTATTTCCCCGACTTCTCAAGTCTATGAATTGTAAGAAAAAGAAATACTACAAGGTATATAGCCCTAATGGTGACGTAGGACTCAATGTATATATTATATGCTGCGATAAACTGTTCACACTACCGTTTATATTTGATGGTCGTTATTGTAAAATCAACGATCCATGTATACATGAAAATTTTACACTAGTAGTAGTTGTGAAAATTCTCATAACTCTTATCTTCAAGCATCTATAGTTCTGAAAAGAACCGATTCCATAATCTTCAGTTAGAAGTTCGTGCTACAGAACGCTGATGATCGCACCATCGGTAGCATTGAATATTTTGCTTGACCGCGCATAATAAAGTTTGCTCTCCGCTGTGCCCTCCAGTAGCTGTGCCAGCTAAATATTCTGCAGCGTACGATGGTAACTGTTGCTGCCGTATGAAAAATAAAGGTAACATGTTCCGCAGTGCCTGGAAGATGACTCGTATGCAGCACTCGTTTCTCAATGTCGCGTACCTCTACCAGCTATACTCCACTCGCCATTGTGTGACAAACTAGACCGAAGCTGAATTTTCTACACGAAGTCTTTTGTATCGAGTTCAACGTTGATTTTTGCCATTAGGGCGTGGCCACGCAGCTTAGAGAAAGACAAACAAACCAAAATACCTTTGATACTACTGATTGATTTTCATAAGCATCAAAAGAAAGTTTTTGCTTTCCCGATGTGAAAATCACTCTGGTTCTTAGATTAACTAATTTTCGCTTCTAATATTTGACTGATAACGGTGTTCGATTTGGCACTCAAATCACTCAATTTAGCAGTGAAAATTCTTGAAATGAGGGTTATATCTTGTTGTGATAAACTGTTCGTAGGCAACACTACCGTTTATCTTTGGTGCGCCCTGTTCGTTATTATAAAAATGATTATTGAGAAATAGATGAACATTTCACACTAGTAGTAGTTGTGAAAATTCTCATAACTCTCATCCGCAAACATTTATAGTTCTGAAAAGAGCTTATTCCATAATCTTCAGCTCGAAATGTGTGCTACAGAACGCTAATGATCGCATCACCACCGGTAGCATTGAATATTTTGTTGGCAGCGCATAAAATTTGCTCTCCGCTGTTCTCCTCAAAATATCATGCAGCGTACGATGGTGCCTGTTGCTGCCGTATGCAAAATAAAACCGAACCGATTCCATAATCTTCACGTGTGCTACAGAATGCTGATGATCGCACCAACGATAGCTTTGAATATTTTTCTTGGCCGCGCATTGTAAAATTTGTTCTCCGCTGGGCCCTCTAGTAGCTATGCCAGCAAAATATCCTGAAACATACGATGGTAACTGTTGCTGCCGTATGCAAAATAAAGGTAACATGCTCTGCAGTGCCTGGAAGTTGACTCGTATGCAGCTCTCCGTTCATGTTATTGTTATCCGTGCTTGGGAAGCAAGCCAATAGCGAGGGAAATGTATGGGAAAGCTTGACCTTGGAACTTTTCACCTTTTTCCACCATTAAGCAGTAAAGCAACAATGTTAAACATTACAACAATTGTTACACATTTTATCTATCCACCGACATATAAATGTCTAAGATTCATTAAGTCGTTCGCTTGCTATAATCGTTTGAAATCTGACGCAACATTTGCCAGTTTCATTTTCAATTTCACAAAATGTAATCTATTATAGAAAACAAAAACGTAGTCCTATGTCGAAAAGAGACTTTTACAATGCGAGGGGTATTCCAATCGACACCAAAATTGGGATTTTTCCAAAGAGACAGTAGATGAATAATTCTCCCAACTTTGAGCAAAATCTGTGATGTGTGTGTACACTACGTGTGGAATGACCCATGCATCGAATAAAGGCTGTTTTTTATGGTCACACCATTTCGGAATTGGTCACGCAAAGTGTTTCAGTTGTGCTCAAAATTGCAGTGATAGATTTATGTTGAAAATAATCAAACCCGTATTTTTTCGTTGGGTCGTAAGGGCGACTTGCACCAGAATAGGGCTTAATTCGATGTATTTTAATTTCAAAAATACATAACTCTTAAGCCAGTTCGATTTTTTTGGATCAATTCAAAGGTAATTACTTCTAGTTTTAAGGAAAAATACCAAAAAAAATCTGTGTGCTTTAGTATGCATAATATATGAAATTATTAAAATTTGTGTCATGTTAAATTGAATTAACTCAAATTTAAAATATAACATATTTCTAGAAAAACTTCCATTTCTAGAGACAAATGTGCTTTTGAAATCGAGATCAAGAGAAATTTTGTATGTTTGCCCCAAAAAGAATGACAAACAAATGAAAAATGAGTTGAGATATTGACGATGTCAGCATTGCAAATTGTTTCTCTTAGAAAGCCCTAAAAGTCTTTCAAAGACAGTTGAAAGCCCCAAAAGTCGTTCGAGAAAGTGAAAATTGAAATGAAAAAGTTAGAGCGCAAAATTAGTTTTTTAAGATAAATCGGTTGTTGTAAAAGATGGAGAAAAACTTTTTTTGCAAAGTTACTTAAAATTAACGAAGCTATGACAATATAGAACAACTTTTTCTTCTATCTACAAAGATTTAAAAGTTAGATACTTGATTTCATCGCAAACTTGGGTCACCCCAATTTTTGATAATTTTTCAATAAGCGTTTAATCATATGTTACAACTTTGTAGAAGGTAGTTTTTCTCTAAACTATTGCTACTATTGAAAATTGTTAAACCTTGTTGAAACGCTGGTTTCGATCTTTGATTGGTCACTTGATGTTTGCTTTCCCTAGAACGGTCGACAAAATTATATATCTAGTAAACCGGCAATGCATTCTTCGAGCCACATAAGAGCCAGTAGCGTAGCTAGGGGGTGCGGTTGCTGCGGTCCGCACCAGGCCCACCACTCAAAGGGGCCCCAAAATCTTGCGAAAACCGAACCGGTCAACATGCCCATCTGAACTCAACCTCGAGTATTTGTGCTCGCCAGCCCATCTGAACTCAACATCGAGTATTTGTGCTCGCCGCCTTAGTTGGTTTTATCCTGAATTTTGTAAAACAAACCATTGTTCACAACACTCCCATACTCTCCTCACCTAAACCACTGCTTAATTATTCATCTCAAGACGCCCCCATATTCATCACACAGTTGATCCTTTTGTTAATGAACGTAGCCGCATACCGTCGTAGTAGGGTACCTAGGTATCCGTTGCAGTTGTTTACGCGCAAATTGGTAGTCTAGGTATCCACTGCAGTGCTGTCGATTTATGTCAATTATGTCGGAATTGTTCAAATTTAAAGCTTTTTTTTTGGAAATTTAAGGCGAACATTTTGAAAATTAAAGTATTCTTAGTGTAGTGAGTGATTTTGTTTAGTGATTAATACAAAATTCAGTCCGCAAATGATAAAAAAAAATTTGGTTGGCTGCTAAATGAATCCCGTTGTAGCCGTATAGAACAATGGGTAGATTTCGTTTTCTTGGTTAGATGATCGAAATAAATGAGTTTCTCAGTGTAGATGCCCGACTACAATAACAAATTCTGAGATTTTAGGTAAGTTTTATGAGATATCTAAAGTGAACTAATAAGAATCCATTCCATGGTTTAGTTGATTGGTTTAGTTAGAAAATATGCGTTATTTTCTAGTTTTCAATTGAGTTTTCGTTTTATAATTATGGGCTGAGATGAATAATGGAACAGTTCCCCTATCTGTGTTGCTGTGTTTCTAACATAAAACAGAGCGAGGGAAATAATCCGCGTTCACGCGTGACTATATAATTTCTGATTTTGCCGATTAAAAAGCACGGAAAGTAAGTATCTAAATTAACCTTATTTTCGATTTTGCGGAAAACGGAATAAATAAGTATCAAAAACTATTTTTTTTGTTTCTCTCAATTCCTTTCATGAAAGAAAAAACTGCCCAGTTATTTTCATTGGGGGCCCATATTTTTGCTACCGCACCAGGCCTACCAAACCATAGCTACGCCACTGATAAGAACCTGCTTCTGCTCAAACCAATAATTTTACTAGTTGATTGCCACTAAGACGGTCCTAAATGAACAGCAGCGGGTAGCAGCAGTAGCGGTTCGTTGCAACACTTGCATTGTTGAATTTGGGAGTAATCGCGAATTCTTTGAATGATATTTATTTTTTCGTTCAACATCAACAGACTCAATCTGGTCCTAATGATTATATCTTAAAATATTTAAAAAATTACTCCTAATACTAGAGCGAGGTAGATGGTAGTCGAAACCGGAAGATACACTATTGAAAACGCGCTGAAATCCAATGAGAGCTCCGTTTGCCCCATAATTTGTACGACGAAAAGGAATTCGTAGGAAAAGGTTATTCCGAACGACTCTGGAATTAACGTTTAGATTGATATTGCCTAGTATTACAGCACAGTCGGTTCTCGCCATCAGGGTATCAGCAATTAACATAGCTCGTGAAAGATCACGTCTTACTTTCAAAGAGTCAAGGCCGATGAGCTGCGCGCGATTTTCATAACTGGGGAGCTGGTGAGGATCGTTCCAAGGTAGATGTCGAAGAGCAAAACGTACAAATCTCCACTGAATTGCTTCGATTCTGTTAGCACCATTAAAGTAATGGGGGTTCCACACTGCCGAATAGTATTCTAGCGTCGAGCGAACTAATGAGCAATATAGACTTTTTAAGCAGTACACGTCCCTGAAATTCTTGGCCATTCTCATTATCATTCCCAAATTCCGCGAGGCTTTGGCAACGATATAGCAGATATGCTTCTCAAAAATGACTATTTATCAGCACTCCTAAATCTATTACAAATGCTTCACGCTTAATCGGAACTGTCCCAAGGTAGTCGAACATAACAGGTCGCTTTTCCTGGTCAGCGAAATCACAGAACATTTTTCCGGATTTAGAGTCATCCAATCGACGAATCATTCAAATTATCTCGGAAAAAAATCTACGTGAATTGAACATAATCATAACTTCGGAATTATTCAACCAAAATTGTTGCTGTTAAAGAATGAATTGTGCTCTATTGATTATACATTTCGATGAATCTATGCTTGTTGCTGAAGAACTATGAACAACCTACGAAAAGGACTTGTTTTCAGAGAAGCTCAAATTTTCCAAACAACAATAAAAAAACGAACATCAAAATTACTCTTAAAATAATATTGCTCTAAAATGTTGGAAAATGAGAATAGTGACACTTCCTGCAAACGAAGATTATTTGGCACAAAATCTAACATTGTCACACAACTAAAAGTACCACGGTACAATAAAATCACTAACGTGTCATAGCGATTCGCTTACCATATGTGTCAGTCAGGTTCATTATGCTTTAAATGTGTCATAATTGACCACCACTTAGTGCTGGCGCCATCCATTGACAAACAGCGGAAACTTAGTTGCGCACCTGATATTTTTTCGGAAAGCACTACTATTTTCTAATTTATACTCAGACAGTTTTTTTTTGTATAACTGAAGGATCCTAAGTTTTGATGCTTTGAATAAAACTTATGCCAGATAGCGTACGTGCCTGTAGAAAATTACTCTTGAATCTGAAAAATTCATCCATCCGCGAAAAATATTCAATAGAGGCACTTCCCAGCACCATTACCACAGGCATCATCCACATGCTGCTCTCCGCATTTACCAAATTTCGTCTTATTATCGTATGTCCCGCGGTACGAGCAAGTGCACGAGTAGACGCACCTTGCCCACGAGCACATAGCTCGGCAGAGCAGACCCGGCGAAAATCATGCAAAAGAGTCTGCTTGGGCTCAAGTTTCTACACTCTTGTCGAACGATGCTGACTGCAAACGCTTGCAATCCAGTATCTTTACCGGCTGAAGACTGGAGTTCTTGAAATGGTCAGTTCCAACCTTCAACAGGTCCACGATGATCAGACCCATATCACTGACCACGCTCGAAATCACCACTGTGCGAACTGGAATGTACTAATGGCAGTTAATTTGAGTGAACTTGAGTGATCTCGGTAACGGCTGCAACCATACAAGATCCCTACGAATCTGCCTTGTATTCAATGCCTTTACTATTGGCCGGAAATGTACAACCCAAGGGCCTTCCGGATTTAACTTTACCCGATAGGTGAGATCTTCTGGGACTGTTTTTCCGCCTCCGGAATCGTTTTCTTCTTCGCCCATATTGTACGAGAGAAACGAATCCGCAAACCAAAATAAAAACTGAAACCGTAAGAAAACAAGACAAAAAACTACCTTCAAGAGTTACTTTCTTCTCAGAGATGGTGCTTCTGCTGCCAATATTTCCACATCGCAGCACCGAGTCAAACAAAAGAACACACGCCGTACACAAACTGTGTAGCTAACAATAGTAACAGATCGAACATTGCCATCTGAAGTTCCAAAATTGGCTTGTATTCATACAAAGCAAATTCCAATTCCACAGTTAACGTGTATATTTTTTCTGGAAATGTTTCACTTCCAAAGGGCTTCACCCCACTGATCAATTTCATCCCATTCCACGGTACTGATCAAACTTAATTCGATTCAACAATATCGGAAAAGTAATGATATGAATTTTTAACTGGTTTTTTTTTTCAACTGAATAAAATAAATTCTAGTATTCGAAAAACACCAGAATGTATTAAGTTGGGAGGTATTTGCAAAAAGAAAAGAAAATGACTAACATTCCCCATTTTTTTTAAATATAAAAATTCATCAACTAAATCAATGCGATGCATTCGAGATGATTGAATTCCAAAATTACATGCTTTTTATTGTTGACGAAGGATTGGGATTTTTGAGCAACATTTTAAAATAGGGGTGAAAATTGTAATACTGGAAGCTGGTCGCGTCACGAAATTGAGTTAGATTTCAAACTATATAAACTCAAGATTCCCTCGATGAATTTTTGATATTTGCCCAACAATCAATGGAAAATGTTTTCAAGAAGTTTTCTAAATGTACATTTTATCACTCAGTGAGCTAAATGCTACCGAAATAGGAGGAGATTGACCAGAGACGACGTCATTTTTTCCTCAGTTAAAAATACTGGAGAAAGGAAAGCGAAACAAGATAGGTTATTCAGGGGCTTATTACGGATCCTTATCTCATAGTGACAACAAGGATAGAACGAGAATCACCGTGCTTACCACGATTGTCACTTCTAAAGTTTCTATAGTCACTAAAGTCACGTCTAAAGTTCTAAAGTTAATTCGGAAGAAGAAGGTGATGCTAACTTATTGCAAGAGAAACATTGACATACGACATGCTATCATAACTCTACGTTTGTCTTGTGGTCGTGTCTCATACACAACCTTTTCAACTATTTGATGATTTTTCCATAAATACTTACGGGAGTGTAAAATTTCACACACAAGCACGGATATAAATGAAAAGCCTATCATTTACTTCAATAGTGATACTGATAATAATATGAAGTACGGAATATAGCTAGGCAACATCATAATAGATTGAATGTCTCTGGTCGTAGTGATGATTCCGCACAAAGAAACAACATCTCTCTTGGTATTACTGTGCAGCAGTGCCTCAAATAGGATCCGACAAGACATCGTCGTTGCAGGAACCTTCGCAAAATGCCTTGTATTGTGCTTCGATGAGATGGACTAGCTTCTCTGGGACTGCTTTCCGCCTAAGTGTAGCCCTGATGTTCTCATGGTTAGACGATCAAATGTAATCGATCCTTTGCACTTTATTGGATTTAGGTTTGGACGGGGCTCTTGGTACCTCCGTGCGACGTTTCTGGTTACTTTGATATGGGAATATGTGTACCTTCTCAACTTGCTGCTTCCTTGAAGCTGGAGGGACTGTTTCTATTCATCTGCATTGACTTGGCCGCCTCCAAGTTGCTGCGATTAATTCGACGAACTCTGGGTACCGCGCGTTGCGTATCCTGTTGGTCATCGCCATTCGCGGCTGGAGAGAATTGGTCGGAGTTCTGCATCCAACGCTTTACCTGATCTGCTCGATCTATTCAATAGTTGCGCTTCTCGCTTTTGGCGAGATTCTGACATTAGTCCTGGCACCATTAAGGCATCGGCTCCCTCCGCAGCTTGTCTTGGTCACAAGATCCTTAAATTACTTTTGCCAACTCGGCGATTCAGAGGCGGGCAACTGTTTTTGCCGATTTGGTACGCACTTGCTCAATGGTGGTTTCGACTTCCTCCGTACGTTGACAATTCCTTCTGCTATGCACTTTTTCGAGAGTTCCATAGCTCGTCGTGAAAAATGCGTTCTTGATGCTGGTCCAATATTCTTCAACTATTCCACCGTTCGGTAGCTCCGAGGATCGAGCTTCAAGTTGCTCGACGTAGGCCCTTTTCACATCTGGGTTCTCCAACCGGCGGACGTCATAGCGACCTCCGATTTTCTTGTCGTACTGTTGGATATGTGTGATGGGTACGCGTATCTCACCGATGACGAGCTGGTGGTCGGATTCAATGTCGGAACTTCGCTTGTTACGGACATCAAGAAGGCTCCATCTCCACTTTTGACTTATGCAGATGTGATCATTTTGACTTTCTGTTCGGCCATCTTGAGAGATCCAAGTAACCTAGCTAAGATTACCGTGTATCGACCAGGTTTTGTCCTAGAGCTCTCACTGGAAAAAATGAAAGATTATTGCTTGTTGAACATTCCTGCGAATTGCAAAGATAACTGCTTCAGAGACTCAAGTTAGTATTTACGTACGCAAACGTAGAAGCAACGAACCCGTTTGAACTTTAGGGCATTTTTCTTTGGCTTTTGTCGACTAGTGTTTTGTGTTCGTTTATCGTTTACTAAGTGGGTCCCCGGCTTCAGCAGGAAACCGACTCCTCGTTTGCGAGTCGTTTCGCATGTAAGAGACTGTTGTTTTCTCATTGTCGAAAACATCAGATCAACCGTTGTCCCTTACAAATTCTATCGCTCCATTTCCAGTTTTACGTCTAAATTAAGTTTATTTTATTATACCTTTGCATTTTTGACAAATCGACAGATTAGTATCATCTGAGTTGAATAAAATACATGTCACCGAGCGTATAAAACATTTAAAGCTTCAAACTAAAGTTTGTTTCTAATATTTACTGCAGCGCTCCAACAACAGAAAACATAAAAAAACAGTTTAAATGGAAACGTTTTGATACAAGATGACTGAAAAGGTTACCAGTAATACTGTGCGAAAATGATAAGTTGTATCACAAGAAAAGTTGGCTGACCAAAAATTTAAGTTTTTTTACTTTTCAATTCATGAAAAATCCTACCAAATGACATCCGTCCTTTTGTTGTACACTTTTTCTTTGCTGAGAAATGTCCAATTTCATGCGAATATACTAATTTAAAGTGGCTTTATTTCCCGGGATCAGAGAATTCCGAGAAATTTAAATTTGTCTCGAAATTATATCCCGAGGCCTACCGGGAATGAAGTTCCACGCGAAACAACTTCATTGCACAATAATTTTCATACAGTGAAACCAGTTCGTAACACGTTGGAGATACTTTACTACGAAAGTTAACCCCATCAAACTTATTGATAAACCTTAGCTTCATCCGATTGCCGCTTGATTGTGATGTCGGATCACCCAACGCTTTTTTATGACGCATAAATAATGGCTTGATGAAATTGGAATTGATTTTTAATACTATCATCCATAATAATTGTTATAATTATCTTCGGGAATAAATTACGACTACATCCTCAGCAATATATATATATATATATATATATATATATATATATATATATATATATATATATATATATATATATATATATATATATATATATATATATATATATATATATATATATATATATATATATATATATATATATATATATATATATATATATATATATGATTTCAAATCTAACAACAATAAAATATATTAGCCGTTCAGTAACATAGATTGTTTTATTCCTCAATGTAAACGAGATTGCTCTAACCATAAATTTTAATCGTTTCCAGGAGGTAAAATAGAATTATAAATCCCTCATTTCGCAGTTTCAAATATACGATTGCTATTCCACATAAAACTTCGTTTCGCTATGAGCAGGCCCAGATTTTCCATACTTACAACGACCGGTACATGTCTGATGTTCCTACGTACGGCAACAAGTATCACGTCTAATGTTTCAACATCCGAACAACCATACCCCGAGGCTCTGAGCAGAACCAACGGGACGCTACTTTAATAAAGTTGCAGCAATCCTTTGAAATGTACGTTGCATTTCCAATTCCCCTTCCAATTTTCCTATCTTTACAAACCACGAAAGGTCTATCCGGCGACAGTCTAAGTGCAAAAATACCGGTATTTCATTTCCCAGGTTATATCCACAATAGGATGATGATGTCGTACATACGTGTCCTGTGGAAAACTTTTATTTCAACTATTTTTGCCGTAGTCTTTTTTACAGCTCTGATAAAATTTTATAGTGACTTCGTTCTGGGTCGGGCAGTTTGTGCGGGAATAAAAGTTTTTCTTGAGACTTTTCTACGCTGCTTCAAACGATCTCGCACTCACGCTATCGGGAGAGGAAATGGAAAATGTAATTTCTCCTCTTTCTTCTTCTGTCTCAGACTTCATTTTATTTCTAGCTTCAAATGCCTTCCAACGACGCTGACCGACTGTGGGAAAAATGACAATCAGTAAAAGCTCACGTATTCCATGAAATCGTTCCATTTCCTAATGTTTTTCCTTTGGTTTTGTCGAGTGGCTAGGCAGAGGGACCTTTTATTTTTCTTTCCGCGTCCTTGGGCGCCCAAACCAAACGAGAATTAAATTGAAAAGGTAAAGCTTTTGGTAAACTACGGCTACCGAGAGTTGAGCTGCAATCGCATCTGGTGACCACGTGGAACATTTTCACCCGGAAGTGATTCAAATATAGCAGAAGCCTGAGACTGACGACAGATGAATCAACCCACCGGCAACATTCACGACAACGATGACGACGACGACGACGACGAGGAGGACGCAGACGTGGTTTCCATTTCATTTCATTTGAAAAGCTTTCTCGACTTCCTGTCTGGTGAACTGCCAACCACACCGGTATCGGATGGCGACGAGTGATTCATTGTGAATTGTTTTACGGACGAATATTTTAATCAACTCGAATTTCCTAGCAAACTCTGGAGCACCATCTTCACCTTCTTTCTACTTAGGTACGTTGTAGTTTTTTTCGGTGGGGGAAATTTTCAATTATCTGAAGTGTGCTATTGGCACACAAACATGACAATAGATGCAAGTGAAATAAAGTTAGGGACCAACTCCGGTAGAATCCACTCCGAGCTGCGAACACACGGATAAGCAAACTAGCACACCAACTGCCGACTGTATGCAAATTGAATTTCAGATGTCCCAAGCTGCTCTCCGTGTATTACTTCTTTAAGTCAATTTAATTACACCGGAGTATATTTTTGTTTGTTTGTTTGCATCATGGTTGAAGTGTGGAACACTTGTCAGTCCTTTTGGAAGGAGATATGTAATTCACGTTAGGATCTTCATTTTCGAAGAGATCCAGCATAAAAACTAAACCTATTTTGAAATACTGGCCATCCATCCGATGAAGTGGTGAGCTACGTATAATATGATGAGGTTTTCGTCGCTGGACAACAGAAATATGTCGAAAAAAGCTTGCACTAAGCATATTGATTGATGAGGATTTATACCCAAAAACTGTTTTATGGGCCAGTAACCAAGTATGGTGTGTGAAACGTGTCCCTGCTGTGGTTTATTTTTGCTAACAAGAAATAGTACTCTACTTGCACCCCACTCTGAACAGCAATGGAGTATTCAACACTCTTTAAATACAAAATGAATATACGAGCCCCCTTTGATTTCCTAGCATTTTGAGGAGCCAACACCCACTTCGACTGCATCAATTGATTGACAGGTTGAAAAGTTAAATTTTGTATGCCAGAAAGATTCACTCGATGATATGCTTAGTATATTGTTTCACGGTCTTCAATGAAGCGAGGGAGCGTCCATCTAAAACCTAACTAGTCTGTCAGCAGGTTATATAGTTTCACCCTAACTTCAGTACTGGCAGGTTAGACGTGCGAACTCGAATATCAGAATTGAATTCCGCAGGTTAAAAGAATCAATTATCACCCTAGATTGTTAAACATTCGAGGGATCACATTTCATTTTTCATAAGTAGTTTATAGTGAGAAAGGGAACAATCCCAGGTGTCACTTACCGTAAAACGGTATTTAAAATTCACTCGCAACCTTGACTTCGAAGGTGGAGTTATATTTTAACATTTCAACAAACAAATCTAATTTGTTCCAGCAGAATCATGTTGTGAAATCAAATTTTTCAAGGATTTTAAATAGTTTTTATATATTTACGCAAACTTGTCATTCCAAGCCACATCAACATTTAAACATTTTTGAAACAATTAGGAGCATGGATTGTAAAGAACAAGTTTTTGGAGTAAAAAATTCATAGTTAAGCGCAAATCCTCAGGTTGGACAGAAGCATCTTCCCATTGTTGGTAAACACAGCCTCTATGCTATCAGTAATGAGAATAGCCTGAGGTTGGCGGACTTCGTCGCAGCCAGAGTAATGCAGTTCACAAGCACACATGATCCTAATGACGAACCCTGCTCCTAAACAGGCCATATTCTTGTTGGCGGTCAACTTTTCTCAAAACCACTCTCTCGAAGAAATAAAATCCGGAAAATTGTCCTCACACCAAGCCTGTGTAACTTTTGCCTGCTTTCAAAATATTCTTCATGTTTGACTGTAAAACTCCCAGCTCATCTATCGCTATGACTAGATGGGCTAGGATTTCATCGATTTTTCTTCCAATTCCTACCAGGTTTGAGGAATATTTTCAAGAACCAGTTTACTTGCATCGCAAAGAAGAGATCCTTTATTTCGAACAGCTTCAGTTTCTTTGAAATATCACTCAGTGAAAATTTTTTCCTCCCATGATTACCACGACTCCCAAACGAATGGAAAAACGGGGAAAAGAAAAGGACAAGACAAGTACAAGTTGAGGACATAATAAAGACAAAACAAGGACAAGAAAAGGACAAAACATGGACGAGAAAAGAACATAAGACAAAGACAAGACAAGGAAAAATTAAGACTAAACATGGACAAGACACGGACAAGCCAAGGAGAAGACAAGGACAGGACAAGGACAAGACAAAGACAAGACAAAGACAAGACAAAACAAGCCAAAGACAAGACAGAGACAAGACAAAAACAAGACCAATACAAGCCAAAGACAAGACAAAGACGAGACAAAGACAAGACAAAGACAAGACAAAGACAAGACAAAGACAAGACAAAGACAAGACAAAGACAAGACAAAGACAAGACAAAGACAAGACAAAGACAAGACAAAGACGAGACAAAGACAAGACAAAGACAAAGACAAGACAAAGACAAGACAAAGACAAGACAAAGACAAGACAAAGACAAGACAAAGACAAGACAAAGACAAGACAAAGACAAGACAAAGACAAGACAAAGACAAGACAAAGACAAGACAAAGACAAAGACAAAGACAAAGACAAAGACAAGACAAAGACAAGACAAAGACAAGACAAAGACAAAGACAAGACAAAGACAAGACAAAGACAAGACAAAGACAAGACAAAGACAAGACAAAGACAAGACAAAGACAAGACAAAGACAAGACAAAGACAAGACAAAGACAAGACAAAGACAAGACAAAGACAAAGACAAGACAAAGACAAGACAAAGACAAGACAAAGACAAGACAAAGACAAGACAAAGACAAGACAAAGACAAGACAAAGACAAGACAAAGACAAGACAAAGACAAGACAAAGACAAAGACAAGACAAAGACAAGACAAAGACAAGACAAAGACAAGACAAAGACAAGACAAAGACAAGACAAAGACAAGACAAAGACAAGACAAAGACAAGACAAAGACAAGACAAAGACAAGACAAAGACAAGACAAAGACAAGACAAAGACAAGACAAAGACAAGACAAAGACAAGACAAAGACAAGACAAAGACAAGACAAAGACAAGACAAAGACAAGACAAAGACAAGACAAAGACAAGACAAAGACAAGACAAAGACAAGACAAAGACAAGACAAAGACAAGACAAAGACAAGACAAAGACAAGACAAAGACAAGACAAAGACAAGACAAAGACAAGACAAAGACAAGACAAAGACAAGACAAAGACAAGACAAAGACAAGACAAAGACAAGACAAAGACAAGACAAAGACAAGACAAAGACAAGACAAAGACAAGACAAAGACAAGACAAAGACAAGACAAAGACAAGACAAAGACAAGACAAAGACAAGACAAAGACAAGACAAAGACAAGACAAAGACAAGACAAAGACAAGACAAAGACAAGACAAAGACAAGACAAAGACAAGACAAAGACAAGACAAAGACAAGACAAAGACAAGACAAAGACAAGACAAAGACAAGACAAAGACAAGACAAAGACAAGACAAAGACAAGACAAAGACAAGACAAAGACAAGACAAAGACAAGACAAAGACAAGACAAAGACAAAGACAAAGACAAAGACAAGACAAAGACAAGACAAAGACAAGACAAAGACAAAGACAAGACAAAGACAAGACAAAGACAAGACAAAGACAAGACAAAGACAAGACAAAGACAAGACAAAGACAAGACAAAGACAAGACAAAGACAAGACAAAGACAAAGACAAGACAAAGACAAGACAAAGACGAGACAAAGACAAGACAAAGACAAGACAAAGACAAGACAAAGACAAGACAAAGACAAGACAAAGACAAGACAAAGACAAGACAAAGACAAGACAAAGACAAGACAAAGACAAGACAAAGACAAGACAAAGACAAGACAAAGACAAGACAAAGACAAGACAAAGACAAGACAAAGACAAGACAAAGACAAGACAAAGACAAGACAAAGACAAGACAAAGACAAGACAAAGACAAGACAAAGACAAGACAAAGACAAGACAAAGACAAGACAAAGACAAGACAAAGACAAGACAAAGACAAGACAAAGACAAGACAAAGACAAGACAAAGACAAGACAAAGACAAGACAAAGACAAGACAAAGACAAGACAAAGACAAGACAAAGACAAGACAAAGACAAGACAAAGACAAGACAAAGACAAGACAAAGACAAGACAAAGACAAGACAAAGACAAGACAAAGACAAGACAAAGACAAGACAAAGACAAGACAAAGACAAGACAAAGACAAGACAAAGACAAGACAAAGACAAGACAAAGACAAGACAAAGACAAGACAAAGACAAGACAAAGACAAGACAAAGACAAGACAAAGACAAAGACAAAGACAAGACAAAGACAAGACAAAGACAAGACAAAGACAAAGACAAGACAAAGACAAGACAAAGACAAGACAAAGACAAGACAAAGACAAGACAAAGACAAGACAAAGACAAGACAAAGACAAGACAAAGACAAGACAAAGACAAAGACAAGACAAAGACAAGACAAAGACAAGACAAAGACAAGACAAAGACAAGACAGAGACAAGACAAAGACAAGACAAAGACAAGACAAAGACAAGACAAAGACAAGACAGAGACAAGACAAAAACAAGACCAATACAAGCCAAAGACAAGACAAAGACGAGACAAAGACAAGACAAAGACAAGACAAAGACAAGACAAAGACAAGACAAAGACAAGACAAAGACAAGACAAAGACAAGACAAAGACAAGACAAAGACAAGACAAAGACAAGACAAAGACAAGACAAAGACAAGACAAAGACAAGACAAAAACAAGACAAAGACAAGACAAAGACAAGACAAAGACAAGACAAAGACAAGACAAAGACAAGACAAAGACAAGACAAAGACAAGACAAAGACAAGACAAAGACAAGACTAAGACAAGACAAAGACAAGACAAAGACAAGACAAAGACAAGACAAAGACAAGACAAAGACAAGACAAAGACAAGACAAAGACAAGACAAAGACAAGACAAAGACAAGACAAAGACAAAGACAAGACAAGGACAAGACAAAGACAAGACAAAGACAAGACAAAGACAAGACAAAGACAAGACAAAGACAAGACAAAGACAAGACAAAGACAAGACAAAGACAAGACAGAGACAAGACAAAAACAAGACCAATACAAGCCAAAGACAAGACAAAGACGAGACAAAGACAAGACAAAGACAAGACAAAGACAAGACAAAGACAAGACAAAGACAAGACAAAGACAAGACAAAGACAAGACAAAGACAAGACAAAGACAAGACAAAGACAAGACAAAGACAAGACAAAGACAAGACAAAGACAAGACAAAGACAAGACAAAGACAAGACAAAGACAAGACAAAGACAAGACAAAGACAAGACAAAGACAAGACAAAGACAAGACAAAGACAAGACAAAGACAAGACAAAGACAAGACAAAGACAAGACAAAGACAAGACAAAGACAAGACAAAGACAAGACAAAGACAAGACAAAGACAAGACAAAGACAAGACAAAGACAAGACAAAGACAAGACAAAGACAAGACAAAGACAAGACAAAGACAAGACAAAGACAAGACAAAGACAAGACAAAGACAAGACAAAGACAAGACAAAGACAAGACAAAGACAAGACAAAGACAAGACAAAGACAAGACAAAGACAAGACAAAGACAAGACAAAGACAAGACAAAGACAAGACAAAGACAAGACAAAGACAAGACAAAGACAAGACAAAGACAAGACTAAGACAAGACAAAGACAAGACAAAGACAAGACAAAGACAAGACAAAGATAAGACAAAGACAAGACAAAGACAAGACAAAGACGAGACAAAGACAAGACAAAGACAAGACAAAGACAAGACAAAGACAAGACAAAGACAAGACAAAGACAAGACAAAGACAAGACAAAGACAAGACAAAGACAAGACAAAGACAAGACAAAGACAAGACAAAGACAAGACAAAGACAAGACAAAGACAAGACAAAGACAAGACAAAGACAAGACAAAGACAAGACAAAGACAAGACAAAGACAAGACAAAGACAAAACAAAGACAAGACAAAGACAAGACAAAGACAAAACAAAGACAAGACAAAGACAAGACAAAGACAAGACAAAGACAAGACAAAGACAAGACAAAGACAAGACAAAGACAAGACAAAGACAAGACAAAGACAAGACAAAGACAAGACAAAGACAAGACAAAGACAAGACAAAGACAAGACAAAGACAAGACAAAGACAAGACAAAGACAAGACAAAGACAAGGCAAAGACAAGACAAATACAAGACAAATACAAGACAAATACAAGACAAAGACAAGACAAAGACAAGACAAAGACAAGACAAAGACAAGACAAAGACAAGACAAAGACAAGACAAAGACAAGACAAAGATAAGACAAAGACAAGACAAAGACAAGACAAAGACAAGACAAAGACAAGACAAAGACAAAACAAAGACAAGTCAAGGACAAGGCAAGGACAAAACAACGACAATACAAGAACAAGGCAAGGACAAAACATGGACAAGACAAAAACATAAGAGTAGACAAGTCGAAGACAAGACAAAGAAAAAACAACGACAAAACATG
Organism: Wyeomyia smithii; assembly: GCF_029784165.1. Classification (NCBI taxonomy): domain Eukaryota; kingdom Metazoa; phylum Arthropoda; class Insecta; order Diptera; family Culicidae; genus Wyeomyia; species Wyeomyia smithii. The sequence continues at coordinate 178,917,359 of NC_073695.1, forward strand.
GCAAAACAAAGACAAGTCAAGGACAAGGCAAGGACAAAACAACGATAATACAAAAACAAGGCAAGGACAAAACATGGACAAGACAAAAACATAAGAGTAGACAAGACGAAGACAAAACAAAGAAAAAACAACGACAAAACATGGCAAAACATGGCAAAACATGGCAAAACATGGCAAAACAAAGACAAGTCAAGGACAAGGCAAGTACAAAACAACGACAATACAAGAACTAGGTAAGGACAAAACATGGACAAGACAAAAACATAAGATTAACAAATCAAGGACAAGACAAAGACAAGACAAGGAAAAATAAAAACAAAACATTGACAAGACAAGGATAAGACAAGGGAAAGACAAGGATAGGTTAAGGACAAGACGGAGACAAGACAAGGACAGCTGCAACTTCCTCTCCGCCGCACTAACTACAGTGCTAACGGTGCCATCACTGGTATTCAGTGAGCTTTCAAGCGAGTTTCTTCTGCCTTTTATTTTCATCTATCACATCGAGTTTTTTTTTGTATCGTGCCGTGTCAAAGAAACCAACTTAAACCTAAACATCGAGTTTTACGTTCCAAAAATAATTTCTCTGTTTCGTAGTGTTTTATATTAATAACCGTTAGGACAATTTTTTTATGTCTGTTGGTAGTTGCAAATAAATAAATTAATAAGACAAGAACAAAATAAAGACAAGAACAGTACAAGGCAAAACAAGGACAAGACAATGACAAGACAAGGCCAAGAAAAGGATAAGACAAAGACAAGGCGAGAACAAAACAAAGACAAGACGAGGAAAATACATGGACAAAACAGTGACAAGACATGGACAAGATAAGGACAAGACTGAGACAAGGGCCACACAATAACAATACAATGACAAAGACAAAATACTGACGAGATGCTTTTTTTGTTCTTCGGTTTAACATTAATTGATCAAACATATGTTGTAATTTTTCGTACTGATCCTTTTTTGTTGTTGAGCGTTCGACATCTGGTCGCCTTACGCCTAGGATTGAAATACATACAGGGTGCGCCATAATTATTGCAACAAGAAACAGAGGACCGATAACCATTTTGTTGGCAAGTAAAAAAAAACATTTGAAATAAAAATACTTTATTGAGTAAATACAATTAAAAAGATACAACAACTTATTAAATGTGTCCTCCTTTAGCTCTGATGACATCTCGGAGACGATTAGGATAAGACTTGACGGGAGGCCGCATATTATTTCAAGGAATATTCTTCCAGCAATTGGAGCAAAGACTTCTTCAACTCGTCCCAACTTGTGTGTTTTCATGAGCAGGCCTTTGTTTCTAGCATCCTCCAAATCGAGAAGTCCATCACGTTGAGATCTGGCGAGTTTGGAGGCCACTCATCCTTGGTGATGACAGAGGGAAAGTTGGACTTGCACTAGTCTTGAATGGTCTTCTTTGTGTGAGCCAGGGCACCGTCTTGAATGAAGGTCCAGTTTTGATTGTTATTCGTTTTCTGGGCCCAACAAATATTGACCCGCAAACCGATTTTGCATTTTTGTTGCAATTATTATGGCGCACCATGTGCAATATAAATTTCACTAGAACCGCTAGAATTCATAGATCTGAAACTTGTTCTTGATGCGGCGCAAATTTAAATTTGAAGACCTGCAGAGATTATATGCTAAGTAGCTGACCCGGCAAACTTCGTCCCGCCTATTTTTGTGTTTAATTCAATAATTTTCAACATTCCAAATTTATTGATTTCTTGCGATTTGTTTATATCGTTTGAAATTATTGGTTTTATCGGAATGACAACATCCTCGATTTCTGCCTTTGGTACATCACCTCTCCGGAAATACTCATATTGGGTGGTATTAAGTTATTTTCGTTGTTTTTCAAAAACTGAAAGTGGTCATCTTCGAATTCAAGATGGTGTCCAGGGTCAATGCTTGGCTTCTATACATCATTTCGATTACGGAAATATTCATATGTAGTAGTATCCGGCTGTTTTCCAGAAGTTACCATCTTACAATTCAAAATGGTGCCTGAGGTCAATTTTTAGCTTTATGCATCATTCTGGTTTAAGAAACACTCATATTGGGTGGTATTTGGTCACTTTAGGCTATTTTTCAGAAACCGGAAGTCACAATCCTGGATTTTAAAATGGCATTTGGAGACAATTTCTGGCCCCTGAGCGTCATTATGGTTCAAGAAACACCCATAACAGGTATTATTTAGTGATATTCGGCTGTTTTCCAGACACCGGAAGTCACCATCTTAGAATTCAAAATGGTATTTGTGGTCGATTCTAGCTTCTGTGTATAATTCTGGTATCGAAGCATCTCATATTGGATGGAAATCGGCCATTTTTGGCTGTTTTTCAGAGAGCGGAAGTAGCCATCTTGGATTTCAAAATTGTATTTGGAGACAATTTCTGGCCCCTGAGCATCATTCTAGTTAATGAAACCCTCATATTTGGTTATTTTCGGGTCATTTTCGGCAGTTTTCCAGTCACCAAAAGTTGCCATTTCACAACTCAAAATGTTGTCTGAGGTCGATTTGTGGTTTCAATGGATCATCACGATTTCGCAAATACCCATATTGGGTGGTATTTTGGCATATCTCGCTGTTTTTCAGAAACCGTAAGTCGCCATCTTGGATTTTAAAATGGCATTTGGAGACAATTTCTGGCTTCTGAACGTCATTCTGGTTAAAAAAACACCCATATTAGGTGGTATTTGGTCATTTTCGGCAGTTTTCCAGTTACCGGAAGTCGCCATTTCACAACTCAAAATGTTGTCGGAGGTCGATTTGTGGTTTCAGTGTATCATCAAGATTCCGGAAATATCCATATTGGGTGGTAATTGGTCATATCCCGCTGTTTTTCAGAAGTCGGAAGTCACCGCCATGATTTGAAAATGATATTTGGAGACATTTTACGGATAGAAACCTCAACATATCAAATTTGGTTCCATTTGCTGATTATTTCTCGAGATGTGCAGAAATTTGTGTGGAACCCCTCCTTTCAGTAGAAGGAGGGGTGTCGAAACATTATGAACATATTTGTTACCTCTAAAAACATTTACATGCCAAATTTGGTTCTATTTGGTGGATTGGTTCTCGAGCTGTGCGAAATTTGCGTTTCTTTTGTATGGGACCCCTCCCCTTTAAAAGCGAGAGGGGCGTCAATTTGTTATGGATATATTTTATACCCCTAAAAACTTCCACCTGCCCAGTTTAGTTCCATTTACTTGGTTAGTTTTCGAGATGTGCATGACTTTGTGTTTCATTTGTATGGAACCCCTCCCTTTCAGTAGAGGGAGGGGTGTCAAACTATTATGGATATATTTTTTACACCTAAAAACATCCACCTGCCAATTTTGGTTCCATTTGCTTGGTTTGTTTACGAGATGTGCATGAATTTGTGTTTCATTTGTATAGGATCCCTCCCTTCCGGAAGAGGGAGGGGTGTCAAACCATTATGGATATATTTGTTACCCCTCAAAACATTCACCTGCCAAATTTGGTTCCATTTGCTTGGTTTGTTTTCGAGATGTGCATGAATTTGTGTTTCATTTGTATGGGACCCCTCCCTTCCGGAAGAGGAAAGGGTGTCAAACCATTATGGATTTATTTGTTACCCCTAAAAACATTCACATGCCAAATTTGGTTCCATTTGCTTGGTTTGTTTTCGAAATGTGCATGAATTTGTGTTTTATTTGTATGGGATCCCTCCCTTACAGAAGAGGGAGGGGTCTCGAATTACCTTAGTCACCTTTCTCGGCCCCTAAAACCCTTATATACAAAATTTCACGCCGATCGGCTCAGTAGTTTCCAAGCCTATATGGAACAGACAGACAGACAGACAGAGCTGCATTTTTATATGTATAGATATGCAATTCACTAGCAGTTTTTTCTAGCATTCCTGTCTCAGTTTATCATTTGATTTGAAACTCCAAGTATTTTTGATTTATTGGGGATATGTAAACAACAGCGTCACTAGTATTCTATAAACTTCGATTCTGTTCTTTTGTATCCGGCACACGTCATGACGTACACCTAACGTCGTCACTGTCAAAAGAAGCAAACACACACAGTCTCCGGCAATGTTATTCCGATTGTCAGCCTGTCGAGTGTTTGTTTCATTAGCGTGAAAGCCCTTCTTTAATGGTTCAACAGAGTTTCCGCTACCGTTTGCTCGAGCGAAGGCAGTTTGAAAAATTGTTTACCCTTAACGGAATTGACCTAACCTATTGCTATTAGTTGCCGTTTGCAAAACAACGTATCCTTCGTGGAACGTCACCGCTTCGATTTTCCTGCAAATTCTACTCCGCTAGTAATGTAGTTCAAAAGGGAGAAAACCAGCGAAAAAGAGTGCAATCTTTCAGCTCCGGGTGAATTTTGCGCAATTCGATGCCCGATCAAAGCGAGTACAAAGGTTGAAGGGTTCTTCAAACAAGCTCTAATTTGCCGCATTCATAAAGCTACTGTCCGGAGCAAAGGCGAACCGGGTTGCAGAGCACATTCATTGATCCATTCAATTGATAGGAAGCATGTTAAAATGGTCACTGCAGCCAACTGGCTAACATTCTAATGAATTCCAATTAGCAAAATGAAATATTTTCATTACGGGTCTGCATTTTCCCTCATATTTATTCGCCCATAAAAAAATCTGACTCTACCGCAACGACTTGCGAAGAAATAGGAAATTTTGTTTCAATCGCTCGTGAAAATGTATATAAGAGAAGAGATTTTATTTTTATAACTGAAAAAACTAAACAAGTAATAAATTAAACTGCAATATATACACCAATACCATGAACAAAACCACTTTAGAAATATCTACTTCTTCTACTTAGAAAATTTATGCCTCTCACCCAATACTCGTTTCGAACCTCATTCCAATGCATAACTTTACTATATTGAACGAATCTGTCATTCACCTGACCAACGAAATGGAAATCGATGTTCAGTATAATGAAATACGAAATGAATGGTGACGCCAATTTTGGCTATTCCTTTGGGGATGTTGATGTGGGCTTGTCTTCATGCCACTCCAATTCCAACATTTTAAGTACTGAACCTGCTGAGCTGGTTGTTCAATGATGAATTGTTTGGTCAAAGTAGGGGGAAACAAATTCGTCAAATTAGCAGCAGATATACCTCTCTTCCAGCAGATTATCCAACGTTATTTAAACAATCTCTTAGGGGAAAATCTTACGCCTAATGTTTTTTCGATGTTGTCAATATTTGTCACATGTGCCACCGATGAAGATATGTGTACGAAGAAAGATATCGATTGACTCACGTGCTGTTTCAAGTGGGATTGATCATCAATGACTGGTTATGCTGCCACTATGCCATACTCTTTGAACAGGGATAAAGAAAGCCTTATAAAAGGGAAGTAAAATGCGGTGTAATGTTTACTGTAGGAAAGCAATCTGGGCTTCTTCGTAAAATAAAGCCTCTCGTTTGGTTGAAAATAATAAAAAGCTATTATTAAATTCAAAATTACATTGTAAGTTCATGGCGAATTTTCAGTACCTATACTAAAACTGCTAATAAAACTAAAAGCACCATCAGAACCTTCTGACGAGCGCTATAAAATTATTTTATTGTCAAGGATTTTGAAGCAATTCTTCAACACTGTCAGCAATTTAACTTCTAGGAAAGTAACACTGAGTTCACATTTTTGCGAGCTGCTGACAGATTCGATTTTGAGTCATGTTTTTGTTTATTATTTTCGATGTTTGTTTCATGGCGCATTGTTCACCTCAAATAGCTTCTAATGCTTTCAAGATAAAATACCGATGGAATCTGTGTAATTTTTTACCGTAAGAGTCAAGATTTAAATAAGTGTCCATTTTACCACCCCTGTTCATTTTACTCACAATTTCTCTACAGTATATTTGAAGCTTCATAACTGAAAGTTTCAGTTGTATGGATAAACTGTCTAAGAATGAGCTTGCTAGAAAAGTTACTGTAAAACCAATGATGATTCAACGAAAGAACGTATTTTCACGACTGATTCCGGCATATGAAACAAAAATTAATAATATCTCGCAAACAGATGGCATAAGAAAATTGACCCTCTTCAGGTTTTTGATTTATTTTAACTTTTAGAACTATTATAAAAATACTATTTTGTTTGAAAAAGGTTTACATTTTGAAACCTTTAAAAACCCAACCTAAAAATTTGTTCACGAACCATTTATTGTTGCCTACAACATATGTGTAAACAGTTTTCTCATCAACCAACAGGTTTCAAAGTACAGTGGCTTAAGAAAATATGCTCACCAGTTTCTTCAAGATCGGGAATTTTTGCCTTTCTCCTAGAAAGGTATAGCAATCACTGGCAAAACCGAAAGTATAAAAGTGCTCCAAAGGGTCGAATGGCATATATCACTCGACTTAGCTCGACGAGCCGAGCATTTTCTGTATGTGTGTGTATGTGCAACTTTTCAATCTCATGAGCATGAGCATGAGCATAATTGACCGCCCGCGGTTGCTACTCCGTTATTGCCAGATAAGCTGTAATTACACAGAGAACCAACGGATGATGCTTGGGACTAACATTCATCCTCAATGTGTCACAACTGATGACCTTAATCTTTATATCAGGCAATACCAGCGCCGGCCGCATCCGAATGCAGGTCAAAGGAGGAGTTTGTATAGGAATATGTTGACGTGATACTCGCTTTATTGGAAGCCGAGAACACCTCTGCACTTCCATGAGAAATCACTGGGATGTTGGAAAAAAGGGGTAGGGTTCGCAGCAGGGTTCGTTTTGGTAAACGATGCGCTGAATTCGAGCACCGGTTCATAATAACAAGTATCGTGCGAACGAGCTCATATTGTCTTTCACGGAAATCATAACGCGATCCGAACTCATTCTATTTGATAATGTAACACTGCAAAAAAAAAGCTAACGCGAGGATACCGGACCTATGGCTCGATTTATACATATTGAAATATTCAGACACCTTTAATGATCTGATGACATTTATGGCAAATCAGAAGTGTAGTAAATATAAGATATACAAGTAAAACGGAATATTCGATTGATGGTTTCAAGTTTAATCACATACGTAATTATCAACTCGCGACAATCAAAAAGTTCAAGGATAAAACAACGGCCTCATTGGGGAAAAGAGTATGAATTCGTATATGTCTTTCGCGTATTCCTCACAATTACGTTATCATACTGCGAACAATCACAAAAGAGCTCGATGTCGTTATTTGAACTGAAAACTACGCGCTACTCGGTTGTTTGAAGAAATATTTTAAAACGCAAGTGTTGTCAAGCCTGCTGATGTGTTTAACTCGTATGTGCAACTTTTCAATCTCACTCGATTTTTTCAAAAGATCGCTGGACCGATTTTTGCAAAACTATTTTCAAATGAAAGTTTTAGTTGCCCCAAAAAACCCTATTCAATTTAATTGTAATCGGATTTTTAGTTTGGATATTATTTATCAAAATTTGAAAATGAGCTACTCAAAAAACCCTTAACTTCTTAATTTTATGAAGGTTGAACATATGGTTCAAAAGTTATGGGAAGAAACGTATTCTGGAGACTGTTTATTCTCACTCATGTTTCTCAGAGATGGCTGTAGCGATTTTCATAAAATTAGTGTCATGTGGAACATCTAGTTGCCCCATGAGACCCTGAGTCTGATCACTGATTTTTTTATTTTTTGGAATACACCCTATACCTTATAACACCCTATTGAATTTTACTGTGATCGGACTGTAACTTCGTCTGTAGTGTATCAAAATGTGAAAATCACAAAACTCCATTATTTAGAAACTACACAACCGATTTGATCAATATTGATATCAGATAAACGGACTAGTTAAGGGTTAGCTGGTGAATTGTAACAATTGCAATTGTGAAAAGCAAGTCGGATTTGAAATAGAAGAAAATCTTACTATAAATAATCAAACTTAAAATGATATATAATCGAGTCCGGCCTAAATCTGAGTACAATGTATTTTTTTCGAATAACTGAAATAATAATTTCGAATGAGAGAGGCTAGGTCTCAGCGCTAGGTGGATTAATTGGGGTTTTTTTAAGAACCACCAAAATCGCTGAAATCACAATATTTCCTACTAGACCTAACAGATTTTGCTAAAAATTTGAATAATCACTCTACCTTACCAGAAATACCTACCTTACCAAAAGCTACTTCATTTGAAGTAAAACGTTCTTTGCAGATTTTTTTCCCAAAATGCCGTCAAAAATACTAAAACTGCGTTTTATAAAATGCTCCATTCGGGTTCTGTACCTTTTTCTGTAGAGAAAACAACCAAGTCTTTTTCAAGAGAATTTTTTTTGTCATGTAAATTTATTTGTCTCTTTTGTCACTTTGCCCTTGAAGTCCTTATTTAGGTTTTACCCCAATTACATACTTTGTGGTAAGGTAGGTATTTCTGGTGAGGTAGAGTGATTATCCAAATTTTCAGCAAAATAATTAAGAGTGAGCAGGCAATATAGTGATTTTAGCGATTTTTACGGTTTTTGGAAAAAAAATCTTCCATGGCCGTTTCACCCCATTTGGCGCACTTGGCTTATACATGACATTAAAGCTATTGAGTTACTCTACAATACAATATATTCAGATATTTTTTCTAGCGAAGTTTAGATGAGTAAAGACTGAAAATTAACAATTTTTAAAAGAAATTTTTTTCGTCATGTTACCTCATTGTCATATATTGTGACCATGTGTTTTGAAATACTATTAGTGTAGAAAAATAATACAAATTTTTAGAAAAATCCATCAAGTCTAGCAGGAGTTATTGCACTTTTTGTGAGTTTGACGTTTTTGGACATTTCATCTTGAAGGGCCGTTTTACCCCACTTTTTTTTTTTTTTTTTTTTTTGTTCTCGCTTATTTTCCGTCGGTCTAGTTCCGCCACTGTTGTGGCCAATTACCGGCGCCCAGGGAGGCGACTCCACACCCAGGACCCTAACTCACGACCCGTTTATTAACGGCCCGGCGCCAACGGCTTTACTTCCTCATGCGATGGAAGGCGTGATTCCAGAGATTATTCGCCTCAGAAAATCTCCCGGTGTCGGCTAGGATTGAATCTAGACCAGTTGGGTTGGTTGTGAGTAGATCACGCCACCTCACAACCATCGACACCTATGTCGGCGGTGGGATTCGAACCCAGGCGTCGAGCGTGGTTGGCGGAGACGTTACCAACCACACTAGGCCCCCGCTCTATTTTACCCCACTTATCCTCAACGAAAAAAATTCAAATTTTGCGAAACTTTCTACCCTGAACAGACAAACAAACATAGAAAATTCATCAAAACACATTATCATCATTTCCAGATTATCATATTTTCCAGAAACCGGAAGTAACTATCTTGCAATTCAAAGCCTTACCTGGGGTCGACGTTTAGCCTCTGGATATTATGGACGATGTTTTCGGGATTTTTCTTTGCACTAATTCATCTTTGAAGAACATAAGCAATTAGATTCACTGTTCGACTGACAGCTGACGCAACAGTAAACAAGCTGAATGTGACTATCAACAAAGTCAACACGCCCTCAATGCATCCAAGAAACATCAACTGCGTCTGTGTGCGTGTTATCGGTTTGAGATGTTTGACAAGATATTCCCGTAGTTGTTATTGCAAAGCTCACACATTCACCACTAATGTTTCTGGGAGTCGCTCGAGAACGCCACATTATTTGGCGTTCACAAGTTGAATGAGGAGATCTGACACTTGTGTATCTTGTTATTTCACCTTTAGTTTTACTCATTGAAATTTTATTTGTGAGTTTTCACGAACTTGTGTAGAAGAATTCGGAATTCATGCGGTATTTTCTACGCAGATTTTTTTACGAGCTTCATATCCTAATACGAATAATACGAAACCAGATAGCGATACCAGCGACATCAGCCTCGTACCTCTGCGGAAAATTGTCGTTGTAGAAATAAGGTCACCGTGCGACGCTGGTGTATAAGTGATTAATAACGAATTTCTGTTTGAAAATTTTCATGAAATGTTCGATCAATATTATACTTACATAAACATCTGTTTGTGGATTAATGTTTTCATAACTTTTTTCCGCTCATAGTGACTCCAGAGCACCAATGATTTTAATGACCATATTTTGACAGAAAATAGCTTGTCTAGACTACTTTGCCCTGTAAAATGTTTCAAAAATCATACACTTTTAACTTAGTTTATCGAATGACAGCTTGTTTCAATATTTAAATTGTTATCAAGAAAAATAATAAAGAAAGTAATTACTATGCGAACTCTCACGTAAGTTAACGCGTTTTGGTAATGGCTAAAGCTACCAAAATTCACAGGAATGGTTAAAAAGCTATAAGGCTATAGGGCAGCACTTTTTTCGCTGCTGTCGACCAGTGTATCAATCAAATGATCGAAAACATAGTTTTTATTCGAAAACTATATGGTTTTTCTAGTTGTTTTCAGGGGGTCTCATACGAAAGGCGGAAAATCCAAAGGCGGAATCACGAAATGTAGAATCACGAAAAGCAGAATTACGAAAGGCAGAATATTTTGTAAGGCAGAATCACGAATGGCAGAATCACAAAGAGCACGAATCGCAGAATCACAAAATGGCAGATTCGATTCTGGTTTTGTAATTTGTTAACTTTGTGTCATCTATTTTTCCTTTACTAACACACACTCGCGGCCTTTGGCCGACTCTATTGTCCAAGTGTATGCTGTCCTTACTCGCTACCGTTCGTTCGGACTCAACTAAGGGGCTAGAAAACCTATTTAAATAATCCTAGAAACCAGTGGATATGCGAGGGGCCGCCATTTCCGACGGCGGGTCGGTGGCCGGCTTAGACTATTGAAACCACGGCGGCTTTATGCCGCCTCTGTTACTTGCCCTCGATTATGCAACTTCGCCGCATGAATTGTTTAATGTCAGCTATACCCAACAAGCCGTGGAGTGTAAGCTATACCTGACATTGAAAAATTACTCTCCGCGACGCCGTGAGAGTCTTGGGGATCTAAGCCAAACCAGTTTGCGCATTTCCCGAAAAAAAAATAACATTAACAAAACATTAAAAAAACCTTAAAAATTGCTGTAACTGTACATAGTTATACCATAATTTAACTATGTTTTTCATTGTAGATACATCAATTTTACATTAAATATCATTGTCCAGAACAATAAAAAACATCGTTTTTGCCATTTTTACAATGAAAAAGGGGGGTCGTTATGTATCTTAACAGCATTTTTTCAGGCATTTTCCCATACATTTAGAAGTCACTGACAATGTTTTTCATGGTAAAATTATTGTCGTGGTAGATTCAACAACAAAAAACGTTGTTAAAACATGGTAATGACAACAATCGTTTACAAGCTTACAGTAAAAATACCGTGTTTTTATGGTTCATAAAAAACACAGTGACTTCTAAATGTATGGGAAAATGCCTGAAAAAATGCTGTTAAGATACATATCGACCCTCCTTTTTCATTGTAAAAATGGCAAAAACGATGTTTTTTATTGTTCTGGACAATGATATTTAATGTAAAATTGATGTATCTACAATTAAAAACATAGTTAAATTATGGTATAACTATGTACAGTTACAGCAATTTTTAAGAATTTTTTAATGTTTTGTTAATGTTATTTTTTTCGGGTTCGGATCTAAAAATATGGCATGATTTGCACCTCCCGCCTTCTGCCTTTCATATTTCTGCCTTTTGAAATATTCTTCTTTGTGTGTACGGTCATAGAATTCTGCCTTTCATAATTCTGCCTTTTGTGGTTCTATATGTAATTATATGTAATAAATAAAATTTACTGAAGTTTTAAAGACAAGTAAATAATACAAAATAAATCCTCTACGAACATTTACGCTTTATTTACATGTTAGATATAAATACTAACCATATTCATCGGTGACCGTATAAGAAGATGTATTGAAATTAGGCTTAGGGTTTTACAACAACAAATTAAATTGATTTCACATGACTTCTGAGAGTAATCACTAAGCCATTAATAATGCAAAAGCCCATTTGATTATATAACATGATGTATTATAGATTAAATAAGTATTTTTTACGACTGATTTTATTGGCATCGAATGTTACTGTCATAAACTATGAGCAATTGCAGGAAACAAAATTGAGCACCTCTACATTTGTCTCCTCAATCACTTTGACATATTGAAAACTATTTGACTAATTTTTGCTTTCCAGCAATTCTAACAGTCCTTGTTTGCTCTGCAAAAAAGCAGTAACTAACAATTATTGCATAATTTACTAGCATAAGCGTCAACAGTAATTTATTTTTATTATCGTGATCAATAAGCACGATTTTATATTTCGCAAACTATTAAATTTCATTTCTTTACAATCCAGTTTTCAAATCTAAAGTAAGCACTTCACTGCCTACAGTTTACGATGTACACATCGTGGACCATCCGTTTTAGTACCTGCACGAACCGCCAGCCGTCGCCGTGCAGAATCTATAGAACTCCAACGCTAGCCAGTGATTTATGGACTCTGTGCTACAATTGACCTTACCGAAAAATGCGTTAAAACGTAACCGCACCGTGAAGACGACACGTTTTAATCATCTTTCGCCGCTCGTCTACATAAACCTGACACTTTTCGGCCGAAACCATCAGGCTGCGAAGTTGGGACCCGCAGTCCAGAGCGCAGCATCATTTATCACCTGACAATAAATCATACAGCCGGTACCGAGCAAAGCCCATCCATTCTTCAGCACGAAATACGACAATGGCATGGTCTGAGCAGCAGGATGGTTCACACTCTCACGCATCCCATACGGAGTCACACACCCACCGCCCATGATTATCGTCCGCGCTTTTCCTTCTCGCGTTGGGGCTTGCGTGATAGTAAAATATTTTTCAGACATATTTGTTAGCCCACGACGACGAGAAGTTCACAAAGGGAAACATAAAAAATCAAAAGCATTTCAATAAACGGATGTTGATTTGTGCCGTGTCAAATAAATGTTATGTGAAAAAAAAAAAAAAAATAAACGGATGTCACGTTATGATTGGATGCTGTAATAGGCTGGAATGTAATAATGCCGTACGTTCATAGAAATTTATCATTTGAACAATAGCAGAGATAATTGAAAATATATTGCGCCGATATTTTATCGAGGTTACATGGGAATAAAAACTATATTGGAAGATAATGAATAATTCCGGGTCGCGTGTTTCGATGCTTGTCTAACAAGTGAGACGTGGCATGTTCGAATCTTGTCCGTACGGAGCTGTAGCTTCATAGCTTCAGTCACACTACCGTCCCCGTTACCAGTCTGTCAAATAGAATACCAATTTTGTTTCATTACCATATTAGCACGAACACAGAACAACTTTCATGCACAGTGACCTTCCACAGGATATACATAGATTCGAATCAGCTAACACAGATCGCATTCTCCCCGACCGATCTCTTGCTTGTTTCGATAATGCGATAAAAACAATCATTATCAGCTCTCCAGAGATTGTCACTTGTATAAATTCATTAAATTCTACTGCGCATTCCCCGAGGTGTATCATTAAACCGTCTCATAAGTCGTGCATACTTTGGCTCCATTAATCGCCATGAAAAGGTATGTTTTCCTCGAAACCAACGATGAGAGCAAAAGTGGTTCAAGCCAAAACCAGTTATTAGCTGCAGGACTTGGCGGACGGACCGCTCGGCTGGGATCGTGGTGGATCGCGATGAAATGATAGTGTGCACTTGACCATCGCGGACAAAGTCCTTGGACGGTGCATGCCACTCTGCAGCGATGTTTTACGATACCTCAGCTGAGATCAAAATCATTGATCTTTCTCGAAGCAGTTTTCTCCTTTTCCGTGTTGCTCCGCATGAAAGAATCTGCATCATTAACAAATGCCATTGCATTTGCGGTGTTGTCCGAAAGCTCAAAGACAAACGCAAGATAATAGTTGAACATAAACATAAATTCATATATCAAGAATGTCTTATTGAGACAAAGCTCTTGAGATTGTATTACGTATATGGCACACACGGGCTGCTTATGAGACATTTCTTATCAGTAATCAATATTTATCCTGGTGTAGCACGGCGTGCTATCTTGCTGGTGTCATCCCGGGGGAATTTTGCATGGGATATCAACTTTTATGCTGCCCCATGTACCGTGATGTGCAGCGTGGTGAGGTATCTTAATTTAAACTAAAATATGCCGAGCTCACGTTGTGTGCGAATATTTTCCAAAGGCATTCATTCTTGAATGACACAATATGTGCTACACAATGAACGTTAAAAATAATGGGATAATCCATGTTGTGTTGGGTAGATGACGCATTTCGTTGCTAGCTGAACCTTGTCTTAGCACTATTATGTTGACAGCCCAGAGGTCTCCTACACACACATAAGATGGTTGATCAATAGATTTGTTGATGCTAGAATACCTTAAAAAAATAATATAGGTTTCAATCTATTTGAAGTTCTATTATTAAGAGCATTAAGCATTAAGACAAGTCATGCAATTTCTCGAAATTGTTAGACACATCGAGTTATCAGTTCAGCGGTGGTGAAATCGGAAACGCAGCTGGCCGGAGATGCCGAGAAGTTGTGGGTTCGAGTTCCACTATATGTTTCGAAATTATTACCACAGACTTTGATTCGTTCATATTGATGGACACTCGGGCATCAAGAGGCCAAACGGTTCTTGAACAAGTTGTCTTTGAGGCAATTCTTGATTTTTCTATCAGGTAATCTAGGGAAACCGCTTCTAATTTCATCTCAACACTTATATTTATATCATTGCTCGTATTTGTCCTATTTACCGTCAAATTTTACTTTTTTTTACGTTAGTTCTACAGAACAGGAGGGGCAACTGGAAGATCTGCCATCGAAAAAGGTGATTTTTTGAGTCGTTACCCGGAAACGCATCGCGAACAATGTTTTTCTCAGGACTCATACATTACAAAAGTTATCATTATAAACGGAACTCTAAGCAATGCCATGAAAGCTAAAATCTCTTAAAATTTAACATGGTGATAGAAGAAGTTCTTTTATTGATTCAAAGAGCAGACGTTGTCCAACCTGTACTCTGAGGGTAAATACATTGAGACAATACAAAGCTCTTTACCTTGTATTGTCATTTGACTTGCGACAACTTTGATGACAGGGACCGATGGGAGGGTAATACGATAGAGAAAATAGCACTTCGTAATCCTTAGAAGTATTTCTTCATATTGGGTGTCTCCATCAAGGCGAATCGTACACCCAATTCTATTATGCGCAAGGGATGCGTTCTGTGCAAAAAAAAACGTTCAAAATGAAACAGTGTTATTCCGAGAATCCGCGCAAAAAATCTGTGTTATTTCGAGAAACCGTGCACAAAAAGGCGTGTAAAAAATTTCGTGTAAAATAAATCGTGCAAAAAAATTATATCAGGAGCACATTTTTTTTTGGCAGGGGTGCATCCCGTGCAAAAACAACTGTGTTTAGAAAAACCGTTTTATTTCGAGAAACCGTGCAAAAAAGGTGTTTAAAAAATTCCATGTAAAAAAGACCGTGCAAAAATAGAATCCGGTGTATTAAAATCATGGAATTCAAGGTCATTATTTTAGCCGAGCCAAGTTTCACAGAGGAAAAATGTATGGCATTTGTCCTTATTACATTACTACACAGCATTCGTACTTGTTATGATGATAATTAATTATCAAACAATGCAATCGATGCAAGGAGGGTCCATTTGGCGGCCAACAGCCACAAAAACATTTCAAATTAGCTGATCCGGCAAACTTCGTCCCGCCTATTTAAGTGTTTAATTTAATAATTTTAAATATTTCAAATTCATCGATTCCTTGCGATTTGTTTATATCGTTTGAAATGATTGGTATTATCGGAATGACAACATCCTCGACTTTTGGCTTTTGTACATCACCTCTATTCCGGAAATATATTGGGTGCATTTCAGTTATTTTCGTTGTTTCCCAGAAACTGAAAGTGGTCATCTTCGAATTCAAAATGGTGTCCAGAGTCAATGCTTGGCTTGTTTACATCATTTGGATTACGGACATATCCATATGTAGTAGTTTCCGGTTATTTTCGGCTGATTCCCAGAAGTTGCCCTTTTACAATTCAAACTGGTGTCTGAGGTCAAATTTTAGCTCCTTGCATCATTCTGTATCCGGTGATACTCATATTGGGTGGTATTTGGTCACTTTAGGCTGTTTTACGGACACCGGAGGTCGCCATCTTACAATTCAAAATGTTGTCTGTAGTCGATAGGTCGATTTGTGGCTTCAGTGCTTCATAAAAATTCCGGAAATACCCATATTGGGTAGTATTTGGTCATTTGCCGCTGTTTTTCAGAAACCGGAAGTCACCATCTTGGATTTTGAATGGTATTTGGAGAGATGTCAGAAAAAGGAAGGATGTCGAAACATTATGGACATGTTTGCTACACCTAAAACATTCACTTGCCAAATTTGGTTATATTGGCTTGATTGGTTCTCGAGCTGTGCGAAATTTGAGTTTCAACTTGTATGGGACCCCTCCCTTATAGAAGAGAGAGGGGTGTCAAACCATTATGGATATATATGTTACCTCTAAAAACATTTACATGTTGAATTTGGTTTCATTTAGTTGGTAAGTTCTCGAGATAAGCAGAAATTTGGCTTTCATTTGTTTGAAACCCCTCCCTCACAGAAGTGGGAGGGGAGTCGAACCACTTTGGACATATTTGTTACCTCTAAAAACATTCACATACCAAATTTGTTTGTATTTGGTTGATTGGTTCTCGAGCTGTGCGAAATTCGTATTTCATTTGTATGGGACCCCTCCCTTGTAGAAGAGGGAGGGATGTAAAACCATTATGGATATATTCATTACCCCTAAAAACATCCACCTACCAAATTTGGTTCTATTTACTTGGTTAGTTCTCGAGATGTGCAGAAATTTGTGTATCATTTGTATAGAACCTCTCCCTTACAGAAGAGCGAGGGGTGTCAAACCAATATAGACATATTTGTTACTCCTAAAAACTCCCACATGTTAAATTTGGTTCCATTTGCTTGGTTAATTTTTGAGATGTGCAGAAATTTGTGTTTCATTTGTATGGGGGCCCTCCCTTCCGGCGTCCTCCGCATGTTCTCCGCTTTTATCAAATCTCGCGACACAAACAAGCGCACGAGTAGACGCAACCTATTCACGAGTACAAAGTTCGGCAGAGCTGACCCAGCGAAAGTTATCCGAAGCGAGTCTGTTACAACTGCTTTCAATCCAGTATCTTTACCGACTGAAGACAGGTATCCTTATACGGTTGGTTTCAGCCTTCAGCAGAACCTCGACAATTAAACTCGAGTCGGTGATAACACCAACGATCTCCTTGCAGTGGCTTATTCAGAAATTCCTTTTTTGAGGGGGGTTTAAAAAAATAAATTTTTAGAATATCGATGAGAGAGTAACATAAATCAATGACTATCATGTAGCAACACAGGATTAGGAAAACTGTGGTTGGTGCGTTCACATCACTCACTCTCAATACCGGTTGCTTTGGGGTAGAAATATGAGTGCGGGAGAGTATTCAAGAGAGATAATAGGAGGAAACACCGTAAAAGATAAAGTATCTTCTAACTTTTATTAGCGATACCGCTTACCGTGCAACGCACGTGTTGTTTGCATAAACTGTAGCGTAGTTCGCTCTATGGTTATTCCAAAACAACATTAGAACTGTTGTTTATCGCATAACATAAACAGTAGGAAACCAATGCGGCAAAAAGTGGAACCTAATTCCATAGTACCTTTTACCTTCATCTTAGCTTAAAAAAGTCTTCAAAACAATTGTTTGTATGAATGATCCGCGTAATCGTAAATTGTCAAAAAGTATGAAAAGTTTACTATACTAAAAATAAAAAAAATACTTTTTTGTGTTAAGAGATAGAAGAACAGTTTGTTCAGCAAAGTTATAGAAGATTCAAAAATATGAAACTTTGTTGAATCTCTAACACGGTTGTGAACCATATTGCCAGGTACTTTGAAATTTGCATTGTCTCTAATACTTTCATTTTGGGTCGAAAAAATAAAACCCATGAACCCAGAGATCCTTTCAGATACAACTCACGATGGGGAAGCTTTTGAGCTGCTTCTTTAGCGACTTTTGGCACCCTGTATTCGGAAAGGTTAGACTGCGCAGGTCGCGCAGCGGCACCCTCACAATCAGGCAATAATCGTCACGGACGTACGAATCAAGCACGCAGAACCCAAATGTCGTCACCTATATAGCAAGAAAAAACACAAAAAACTACTTATTTGACCGGTTTTCTTCTCAGCCAGCTACGGACGATGCCTATCCAGTATGATTTTTTAAAAGTGCACTTGTTTGGCGTAATGTGATGATGTTTTATCTGGATGGAATCAAATTTTTTTTTTTAACATTTGTTCTTTTTAACATCTTAATTGATAGCCAAACCACTGGGCTTGAACCATGATCTAGACAAGAGGAACGAATTTTTTTTAGCCATCATTTTGGACAATTTCCGCTACCCTCTTTGCGAATTATTACTGTGGTTTGCAGGATCTTTCACACATTTAAAATTGAAAGACTGTTGCTATAGAAATGGTTTACTTTTGCCGAGATTTATGTGTCATTTTGAATAGAGCTGCTCTTGCATATCAAACTAAAAAATACTGGTACATAAAGAAGAGAACTTGCATATACATACTCCCATTTCCTCCTGAACGTATTTATTGTTGAGTAAGAGAACCACAGAAAAATTACAAAGTTTTAGTTGCCACCCGTTAATGTCGGAAAGCCATTACAGAATATATTTGGCGTAATGAGCTGACGTCAAATCTTTTTATAAAGCAATCACTTTTTCAAGCAGTCGTTCAAATAAATTTGAGAATTTGTTTGTCTTTCACTTGTACAAATAGTTTGACAAACCAGCACTGTATGACCACATTTTTCTTTTGAACCAGTCGTCGCCATTATTGGTATACTCTTCGCAATCGTTTTAGTGTAATATTGAGGATGAATTTTAGTACGTTCCGCGATTTGGTTGAGTGTTACGCGCTTTTCGATGCACCAGATATACAAAACTCTTCTTTAATCCTCTACTGCCCAAGTTATTTTTCAGCTGGACCTCGGTAAAATCACTATGAGTCTTTATTGACATTTTTCAAGTGTTTATTGAAGCTTTTTAGAGGTTCAACTGAAGCGTGTCTAAAGGTGGCACTGGGCACTAGAGGGTTAAGCTTCAAGCTTGATCCACGACATCAAAAAATACATTTAAACTCAACAAACTGATCTAATATGAAATTGAGATACTCTGTGAAAACACTGAAAAATGCACTTCTTTGAGTGTAATAACGTATTTTTTGATACCCCCCTTATTATTTGAATTGGTAGAACATTCGATATACACTATGAAGATTATCTCTTTTTTTTTCTTTGACCATTTGTTTCCGCTACTGTCATTCCTGATAATCCCATTTGTATTCAGAGCATAATATTGTTTACTTGTTATTTTCATCCTAAAAGCTTTAACCTATGAAATTTGTTTTCGGTTCAACTAGATTTATTCCTTAAAATGAAACTCTGCTTTAAAATTACAATCAATTTAATACCCATCGAATCGGCTGACACAAATTGAACCCATAAATATTCACATATTCCGCAAACTGACAACCGGCAATCAATTCTGATTATGTCAACCTGACTTCCAATTAAGGCCACTCTCTTGGTTCTGATTGTTCTTCCTTGCCATCACACATAGGCTTTGAAGTTAATCAATGCGACGAGCAAGCGACGAGTGGTTCTTCCTTCTGCCCAGCCTGATCGGACTACTATTTCGCTTCCTTCAATTGCAGGTCCATTGTCATTCCGATCACCCTGGGAAGATTAATTTTGCGCTCTCTGTGCACTGCGGTTCCCATCTCAGCTTCCAGCTTCGATTGGACGGTACCACTGCTACTGGCTGCTACCTCATTAAATTATTATTTATTGCCCAACTAGAAACTCCGCCTTTTTGTGAACCCTTTCCCGAGTGACTGAGTAATTCCGCCATCAATTAATATAGATGCTCATTATTCCAGTTCAATAAGGTGAAGCCGATAGAGAAAATCCTTTCAAAGATTGTTTATTCATCTCCATAAATTATTTATCAATCGAACAAAGTAGCAATCGCGCCATTGAACTCTTTGATGCACTTCCGCAAACTGCGGCAAACACAGCAGGGTGAATCGAACGTCAATCCATTAGGGAGATATAACCATCAATCCGACAGCAAATGAAGCTAGTTTTGCAAAGATTTTGCAGAATATCTGCTTGAAAATCAATAATAATTAATTATGTTGTGCAATTCCAATAAGTACATGCAGTTATTTTATTACTTAAATAGAGTCAAAAGATATTTGCAAAATGAAATCAGTGAGTTTCTCAATGGTTTACACCCATGCAAACCTAACTTATAAATGAGTTCAAACATAGAATCCAATGATATGCAAGGGCCTACGTAAATGGCGTCGAAAGAGTCTGGAGCTCTTTCACTCAGTGCTATTGTCGACTCGGTAACAAAAATGACAGATCATGCCGTTAAAGGTGGAACGAAATTATACATGCATCACCAGAGCATTTTTTTCCTCATGACATACCACTCCCACGGATGTTAACCAAGTGTTGTGTGACAACTCCAGAGCATAATCCACGTTCGTTGATTGGGTATGATTATGCCGACGCCGTCATCGTCTTGCACGGTAACTGAGAAATAAAAGGATCGGTGACAAATGAAGACAAAGATATTTTTCTCTGCATAAGAATACGATGGAATTGTATGAGGAAACTACACACCAACGATTGTGATGCATATTGAAATCGTTCGCATAATGCAGAAAAATCTACTCCACTGAAACGACAGCTAGGATTTCTAAACGGATCAAATTCGTTAAAGATCCCAATTCCTATTAACGATTTGAGCGAAGCTGAACTGAAGCAGTTTATAAATAAACCATGCCAGCATCAAAGAGGAAGAGAACCGATTTCTCATCCAATAATAATGGCTCAGATGGGAAGAATGTGGAATTTAATTCAAATATCTGCTAAACCTATCTGCTTGGAGTACCCCAGACAGCATCTGTCGGTAAATGCAAAGCATCAGCGTTATCAGTAGCTGACGTACACACGTGATTGCTTGAACGGCACGTGATTGATTCGTTATCCACTCACCCAATCCACCAGCAGCAACCAAACCAAACCCATGAAATGATGCAAATCTGCTACTGATGAGAGCTGGGATATATTGATGTAAACACGTCCGGACTACAAAGGAAAGCTCTCGAATTGAGAAAAAGAATTTGAAGGATTCAGGTTAACTATATGCAGGGTTTTAGGGTTTGCTGATGTCTAACATGACTCTTGGATCCGTTCATTTATTACTTTTTATACATTATTATTATTTGTAGTGAACAGCTTCATTATGTGATTTATGTGGTTGTTTCTGAATTCATTTTTCCCTAGTTGCAACAGATAAATGAATCAATCGGTAATTCCTATGCCCCAATTTTACCTTAAAATTACGTCCCATACCAAGCAGAAAATAGCCATGGTCATAAGTTCCCCGTAGAATCATGACTTCAATGCTTTGTTTAACCCGTAAAGACCCGGGACGGAACTTTTTTTTAGAAAATGGCCGTTCTCAGCGATGCTGCGGCCGATTTGAGTAAACTAGGAATATTATTTAAGGGGAATAGTTGCTCTAAGTTTTAGTAAGGGTGCCACCCCTCTGAACCCCTCCCAGTTTATGTGAGACCCAAATATGTCTGTGCTTTTTTTTTATTTTTTCCTACTGATTGAACAAACGCATGGATTTATCATACGTATCAAATGTCCTTTGCATCAAATCATGTCGAGTGGATGAAATACGATTAACAAAAGTAAATTTTGAAGTTACCAAATTATTTCAGTGCAAAATCACATAACTACGTATTTTCATAGAAAGTCAAAAAAGATGTTCTACTGAGGGAGATTGTAGCTGTGTCCTTCAAGTTTTCTACTCTACATTTTTAGAATTAGGTCTTCTAAGTCCAAATATGTTAAAAGATTCATTCTAGCATATACAGATTTTGAGAAAAACAAGTTTGAATTCACTAAAGTACGAATTTTCATGGAAATTCGATTTTCTCAGTCTCTCACAGTAGGTTTCTATTTTGTTTTTCCATTTTTCAACTTTGCATTTTTAGAAAAAGGTCTCCTGAATTCAAATATGGCGCAAGATTTATTCTAGCATGAACAGATTTTGAGAAAAACAAGTTTGAATTCACTAAAGTACGAATTTTCATGGAAATTCGATTTTCTCAGTCTCTCACAGTAGGTTTCTATTTTGTTTTTCCATTTTTCAACTTTGCATTTCTAGAAAAAGGTCTCCTGAATTCAAATATGGCGAAAGATTTATTCTAGCATGAACAGATTTTGAGAAAAACAAGTTTGAATTCACTAAAGTACGAATTTTCATGGAAATTCGATTTTCTCAGTCTCTCACAGTAGGTTTCTATTGTGTTTTTCCATTTTTCAACTTTACATTTTTAGAAAAAGGTCTCCTGAATTCGAATATGGCAAAAGATTTATTCTAGCATGAACAGATTTTGAGAAAAACAAGTTTGAATTCACTAAAGTACGAATTTTCATGGAAATTCGATTTTCTCAGTCTCTCACAGTAGGTTTCTATTTTGTTTTTCCATTTTTCAACTTTACATCATTAGAAAAAGGTCTCCTGAATTCAAATATGGCGAAAGATTTATTCTAGCATGAACAGATTTTGAGAAAAACAAGTTTTAATTCACTAAAGTACGAATTTTCATGGAAATTCGATTTTTTCAGTCTCTCACAGTAGGTTTCTATTTTGTTTTTCCATTTTTCAACTTTACATTTTTAGAAAAAGGTCTCCTGAATTCGAATATGGCGAAAGATTTGTTCTAGCATGAACATGAACTGAGAAAATCGAATCGAATTAGTGAATTCAAACTTGTTTTTCTCCAAATCTGTTCATGCTAGAACAAATCTTTTGCCATATTCGAATTCAGGAGACCTTTTTCTAAAAATGCAAAGTTGAAAAATGGAAAAACAAAATAGAAACCTATTGTGAGAGACTGAGAAAATCGAATTTCCATGAAAATTCGTACTTTAGTGAATTCAAACTTGTTTTTCTCAAAATCTGTATATGCTAGAATGAATCTTTTAACATATTTGGACTTAGAAGACCTAATTCTAAAAATGTAGAGTAGAAAACTTGAAGGACACAGCTACAATCTCCCTCAGTAGAACATCTTTTTTGACTTTCTATGAAAATACGTAGTTATGTGATTTTGCACTGAAATAATTTGGTCACTTCAAAATTTACTTTTGTTAATCGTATTTCATCTACTCGACATGATTTGATGCAAAGGACATTTGATACGTATGATAAATCCATGCGTTTGTTCAATCAGTAGGAAAAAATAAAAAAAGGCACAGACATATTTGGGTCTCACATAAACTGGGAGGGGTTCAGAGGGGTGGCACCCTTACTAAAACTTAGAGCAACTATTCCCCTTAAATAATATTCCGAGTTTACTCAAATCGGCCGCAGCATCGCTGAGAACGACCATTTTCTAAAAAAAAGTTCCGTCCCGGGTCTTTACGGAGTAAACTTGCATTAGGTAATATTTTATTTCGAATCATTTCCAGAGTGACATAAACCTCGCTCCTTTCGTCTAGTTAAAGAGCAATTTCGCACGCCATGGCCCTCATTCCGGGATCATCAACAACGGCTGTAAAGCAAGATTTTGAAGGGGTTTTTCAGCGCAACTGCCATCATCATGCTGGGCACCATTCAATTAAATATGCTAAAGATCACCGCAACATAAAGAAAAAGCGTAAACCAATGTTGCTACTGTTACTACCGGAGAGAAGTGCCGATTTAATTGTTGCTTTCATTAAGTGGCAATAAAAAAGTTTTATGTTTCGACAATTAGTTTTATTTCTCGCTCTCGTTTCCGCCTTTATGGCATGTCTACAATCGCAATTCAGATGCCGGATTATCATAAATTACGGTCCAGAATTTTTTGGTGCTGCGCCAGAGATTGCAGATTGTGCCTGAAAATAAAAACAATCTGGACTAGATCAGCATGCAACGGGTATGGCAAAACACGTTTGTCTTATTTTCTATTCCTTTGCCTTGCGGATTTTCACAAATTAAATGTTTTATTCATTCCGCAGCAACGCGCGAACTTGTAAACCTGCAACTTTATTGCATTGACCGCACTTGTTGCCACTGAGTTCTGACTGTGTCGTTCGTAATTTAGCACCGGTGAATCGTTCTAAGCAAGCTGCAAACCACACCGTAGAATAAGGCGTGGAGAAAATGAACAAAGAAATTTGGAAGGAATGTTTTCCGCCCACACCAATAACAGAGTTCGCCACCAGAAGTTTGGTAATAGTCATTCTTCCAAATAAATAACTCAAACGGCATTTTATGTGCGTAAGTGCTGTATGAAAAAATATTCGTAGCAAATAGCTACCACAGCAAGTGATAAGCAAATTAAAGTTTCAAAATATATTCCAATTAAAAGAGAAAATATATTACTAGAAGAAAAGATATATGATAAAGTAATAAAAAAGTAAACAAAGTCAGCAAATTATGAAAACAGCAAAAATACACAGAATACACCAATTTCGCAGTGCATAAAAGTGTAGACCTATGTGTGAAAATAATTTTGTTTTATAAAAGAGGAAAGATGAAGAGGACAAAACATGGACATTAAAACGAATAAGAAACAAAACATGTTTGAATAATCAAGTTTGGAGGAAAACCAGAAAATATTAAGTAAACCACATAATGACAAAATTTATGAACATTATAGAAAAAATGTGGAATTAATAAAAAAATAAAGAGTAAAAAGTTAATTGTAAATAGTGAAAAAGTTCAAGAGAATAATTAAGGCTGAAGTGAATAGTAGAAACTGCAAGCTAGATGTAAAATGAAGAGTGAAAAAGTAGTAAAGAGTGAAAAACAAAAAGTGAGATAAAAACGCCAAGTAAAAGGTGAGATGTAAAAAAAGAGATGTGAAAAGTGAGATGTAAAAAGTGTGAAGTAACTGATACGAAGTGACTAGTGAGAAAAAAATTATCAAAAGTGAAAAGAAAAATAAGGGCGGAAAATGAGCAAGGAGAACCAAAAAGTGAGAGTAAAATAAAAAGAAAAAATTGAAAAATAAAAAGTATGAAGCAAATAATGTGAAGTAAATAATCAGAAGCAAGAAAATTAGAAGTAAAGAGCTATAAGTATGGAAAGTAACAAGTGAGAAGTAAAAAGTGAGAAGAAAAAAAATAAGAAGTAACAAGTTTGCAATAAAAAATGAGAAGTGAACAGTGAGAAGTAAAATGTGAAAAATGCAACGTAAAAAGTGAGAAGCAAACAGTGACAAGAGAAATGTGAGGAATAAAAAGTTGAACTGAGTTACACTTTTCCAGATTTGAATTCAACTTGAATCTGCTTCCTCTCGATAGTTTGAGTTTATTTTCACCGCACACTCTGTTCGACTAAGTTAAAAAAATGCAATGCACGCAGTGCACGATGTATTCAACGATGCAGGCGATTATGTGACGCGATGAGTTTTGTTTTTTTTTTTTCATATCGAATCTATGCTTTCAAAGAACAATGCAACAAACTGTTGCAGCAGACACGGTGTGAATTTCATCGCAATTCGGTTTTTTTGGCAGTTGTTGTTATGCAGGATTCAAACTCAAATCTAACTCAAATGTACTATGTTAGTAGAGTTCACGTGCAACCGAGAATAAATGTGCAAGCGTGTTTTAAAAATCACTTAGATACGAGTGCAAGGTCACACTGCCTACTCTGGTTAAAAGTGAGAAGCAGAAAGTGAGAAATAAAAAGTAGCACAAAATGAGAAGTGGATGGTGAGAAGTATTAAGTGAAACGTAAAAAGTTAGGAGCAAAAAGTAGGACGTGCGACAAGTGAAAAATGAAAATTGAAATTGAGAAAAATGAGAAGTAAGCGCTTAATTCTCGCTGAATGAAAAATAAAAAAATCAGAAGAAGAAAATGAGAAATAAAAAGTGAGATGTTAAAAGAAAAAGAAGCAAAAAGTAAAAGCAAAAGTTAAAAGTGAAAAGTAAAAGGTGTGAAATAAAAAGTGTGAAGTAAAATGTAATAAGTGAAAAGTGAGAAGTGAAGAGTAAAACATGAGGAAAGAGTAAAAAATAAAAAACATAAAGTAAAAACTGAAAAGAGTTACAAAAAAATAAAAAGAAGTTGAACTTGAGAGGTGAAAAGTGAGCAATAAAAAGTAAGTGGTAGAAGGTGTGTAGTAAAATGTTAGAAGTTAAAAGTGAGAAGTAAAAAGTGAAAAGTAATAGGTGAGAAGTAAAAGTTGAAAAGTAAAAGGTGAGGAGTAAAAAGCTAGAAGAGAAAAATGAGAAGTAAAAAGTGACATATAAACAGTGTAAAGTAAAAATGAAAAGTGAATAGTAGAAAGAGAGACGAAAAAAGTGAGAAGTAAAATATACAACAAAAAAGTGAAAGAGAAAGTGAAAAGTATAACGTGAGAAATAAAATGTGGAAAAAAAGAGTATTAAGTAAACAGTGAGAATAGAGTGTAAGAAGTAAAATGGAGAAGTAAAAAAAGAGAAGTGAAAAGAGAGAATTGAAAAGGGAGAAGTAAAATGTGAGAAGTAAAAGGTAATAAGTAAAAAGTGAGAAGTGAGAAGTAAAACGTGAGAACTTAAAAGGGAAAAATGGAAAGTAGAAGATGAGAAATGAAAAATTAAAATAAACCAGATAAAAGTGAAAAGAAGTAAACCGTGAGTGGTATACAGTGAGAAGTTAATAGTGAGAAGTAAAAAGTGAAAAATGGAAAGTAAAAAATGCGAAATAAAAAGTGAAAATAGGCCAGAAAAAGCTGCAAGAAGTAAAACGTGAGTGGTAAAGAGTGGGCAATAAAAAGTAAAAAAAGAAAAAGTGAAATGTAGAAAGTGAGAAGTAATAAGTGGAAAGTTGAAAGAAAAAATGAGCAACAAAAAGCGAAAATAAGCAAGAAAAAAGTGAGAAGAAGTGAAACATGAGCGATAAAGAGTAAGAAATAGAAACTGAGAAATTAAAAGTAGGAGGTAGAAAGTGAGAAGAAAAAAGTGAAAAACAAAAGCGAAAAATGGAAGGTAAAAAAATAAAAAATAAATAGTGAAGCTAAGCAAGAAAAAAGTAAAAAGAAGTAAAATGTGAAGGGTACAGAGCGAAAAATAAAAAGTGAGAAGTAATATGTGATAAAAAAAGTATGGGGTAAAAAGTGAACAATGGAAAGTAAAAAATGAACAATTCAAAGCGAAAATAAGCAAGCAAAAAGTGAGAAAAAACGAGTGTAGTGAAGAGTGAGAAAAAAAGAAAAAAAAAGAAGTAAAAAGTGAGAAGTAAGAGGTGTGAAGTAAAAAAAAAGAAGTAAAATGGGCTTTTTTCTGAGTAAGTAAATTTTTAAAAAATAACAAGTTTTTCACAGCGTCTTTATTGAAGTTTTGAACGACTTTTTGTTATATAACGAAAGATTACAACATTGGAGGAAAAGTAATAATCCGGGAGGACTGGCAGCACAGTAATGGCCGGCTGCAACGTGCTTTTCAATCGTTCCGATAACTAGTGATTTTTCAGTGATGTTGGTGTTAATATATCGTATATATATATATATAAATATATGTAGGGTTCTCTAGTTCGGGTCGCCGCGTGTGAAATGTGTAAAGTTCGTCCAAAACAAGCTGTCTTACAAGCGAAAATTGAATTTAAAGATGTGTTTCTTTCGGCTTGTTTTCAACTCTTTTTTTCGTTACCTCGGTGACGGTGACGGTGTAAGGTGTTAGTGTGTGAGCGAGAGTAAGAAACTAACAGTGACGTATTTGGTAAAAAAAATAAACCGTTCTATACCAAAGAAAAAATATTTCACAAGTGTTTCTCGTCTTGAGAAATGGTATTCTCAGCTGAACATCTGAAAAGCTCAAAAGCTGAGTATTCCTTTTTATCCATTCAATGTTGTTCACTTACACTCATATTCGTCTTGTCATTTCCCATCACAATGTAAAAAAATATTCCAACTAAACGAAATCTAATTGGAATTTGTTTTGCTATAATCCGTGATGCCGAATTGTGCCATAAATCATTGAACATGTTGACTCGCACAAGACTAATAATTAATAGATGCAGTTTAGCCGAAGTCTATCAGTTAAACACTCTGCATAGCTTTCGTTTGCTTGTGTGTGCTAATCTGTTGTTATCGATGCTGTTTTTTTTTCTTCGTTCGATTACTTGGTTCAATTGCTCGATAGTCTGTGTGTTGGCGTTGTTCGAGTGGTTTCCGGTTAATAAGATATTATATATATATATATATATATATATATATATATATATATATATATATATATATATATATATATATATATATATATATATATATATATATATATATATATATATATATATATATATATATATATATATATATATATATATATATATATATATATATATATATGTATGTAATAGAGTTCTCCAAGCGCGCTTGTATTAAAGCGATGTATTCGATTTTTCTTTGTTAGCTGTAAGAATTTTTTGTCACCTGTGAGAACTGTCATCTAGAAGAGAGAATAAAAAACTACCGAGTTTGATTTACACTCTCACAAATTTCAATATACAGTGTAAAGCGGGCTGTGTCGTAGTGTTCGTATGTTTTCGCTTGGAGAACTCTATACGTTGGCTGCTTGTTTCCATGTCTCTGGTACGTGGTTTATTCATGTCGGCAGAGAACCTAGTACATGAATAATTCTTCCCTTCAGTACCACGGGGGGGCTAGAAACATAGCAACAAAAATCTTTTTTTGTTAATAAAAAGACTACGATCTTAAATTCAATCTGATGACTTGTTTTGGGCTCGTTTTATGATTAGTTTGGCTTTTGAAAAATGAGCTATAAATTTACAATATAGTTTAAAAATAGTTTGAAAACTTAGTCACGTTGCGTTCGACAAGTATTTGATCCTATCGCCTACCATGCCCTAACTGGTCGGTTACAGACATTTCACTTAGTTCTATGCTTTTATTTTATGACTTTCCTAGCTTTTGGGCAATTGTAATACACATAAACAATTTTTATTTAATTATACTGTAACCGTTTTGGTCGGGCTGACTATAGTCCACGACAACTAAATTTTGATTGCGATTGTTTTGACATTTTATTAATAAATTAAGCTTTTTGGTTTGTTTGATATGCATATTTGCATTTTTCCTAGTTTTTAGGCTTTCGAGGCATGAACCTTGCCAGTTTCTATACTCAGTCGGTATCTTAGTTTATTTAAAAGAGAGAACCGGTGCGAAACATCGTGTCCCTGTGCGTCTGCGTCGGTAGAAGGGAATAGTGCTGCCGTGCATAACGCTCCGGTGTAAACGCGTCTTCGGTTCGGGTTAGCTAAGCACATCTAAGGGTTTTCAGAGTTTAGTGACTTCCCGATGTGTCTTATTTATTCATGTCTCACGTTGACCGGTTAGTCGGAGACTGCTCGTTCGTCGGTTTTATTTAATCACGTTGCAAACCGAAATAGGTTTCGTCTGGTCGATGAATATCGAGATTAATTTAATAGCTACGCGATGTAAATCTTATAAAGGACCGCCTCTGTCGAAGTGCGCTTGCTTTCTTCAAGCT